>NC_060167.1:30630596-30638129 GCF_021292245.1 Micropterus dolomieu
GGTGAACTTTTCCCACCCATTCAGTGAGAACTCAAACCAGGTAAAATGCACACACTGAAAGTCAGTTTTTTCAGTTACAACTAGGCATTCAAATATATAAATATATTTGTTGTGTACAGATTGATGACATGAGAACAATGAATTTACTCAAAATGAACTCAAGCTATGAAGCAGATGAAGCTTTCCTAGCCCCGCTTCATCAGGTTGGTAGTGCCCTTTCATTATCACGTCGACCCTGCTGCATAAAGCACTGTAAATACATGCACGCGCCTACAGCAATCCTGGTAGTGTCCACTGATAACAAGCACCATCACCCCTCTGATTGGCAAAGTCTGCGTGGAATGCAACACAGACAGGTTTCAATAAAGGCTGGTACAGAGGGAAATGATATGGAAAACTTTTTTTCCACTGGTTAAACTTCAAAACTGAAGTAGCTCTATGTAACATTCTTTTGAGGCGCGCCATTTTTTCTCACATCCTTTGGTGATGACATTGCTTGTCAATATAAAAGACGGCCATTTGTAACCTGTGGACTTACTGTATTTTCAGTCTGATCATTCCGTTCACCAGGATATGGAGCCAATCTTAATCTACAAACATCCGGGAGATTACAGAAGGGTGAACTTTTCCCACCCATTCAGTGAGAACTCAAACCAGGTAAAATGCACACACTGAAAGTCAGTTTTTTCAGTTACAACTAGGCATTCAAATATATTCATCCTTTCTCCCCTTTGTTGCAACCACTTTTTCCTCCAATCCCAAGATGACCTGGGATTATCCAGTAGCCAATGGCTACCACTACACCCACCAGGTAGCGTAACAGTTGTTCAGCTTGTGCTAATTGTTACTTTGATGCAGCATCTGTAGAAACATAATCTGAAGTTTGTTGTTTACAGATTGAGTGCATGGCAATGAATTCACTCAAAATGAACTCAAGCTATGAAGCAGATGAAACTTGCCTAGCCCCGCTTCATCAGGTTGGTAGTGCCCTTCCATTATCACGTCGACCCTGCTGCATAAAGCACTGTAAATACATGCACGCGCCTACGGCGATAAGCAGTGGTTTTAGCCTAAACTTTTATTTTGCTGGTTCTCCTGCAGAGGCTCTTCTCTCTACAGGACACAAGATCTGTTGGACTATCATCCTCACCTGTACGCAGATGAGGGGGGACACAGACAACCTCTCAGAACTGGAGACAATCACCATTCCTGACAATGATTCATTCCAGAAAGCGCTGACAGACTTGGGCCCCAAGTTCAACCAACTGGCTTCCATTTGCCAACCACCACATATACAAAACTGAAGTATTTTTCCTGAAGAAAACATTTTGGTCAGAGAAACAAACTGTATAGCCTGTGGGTTTAAAGGTTCATGCTAAAAAATTTATTATAATATAACTGGATTCTATGTCATCTTTTCAATGATAGACAAAAGCAAGTCCGTAAATCATAACTTATTTAATAGCAACTGTTAAAGTCCTCCACAGTCTTTTAGTTATCATTTTACATTATGGGGAGAAAAATAAAAGTACAGCTGTACTCCAAAAGCAATTTGGAGTTACATTTAGACAGCCAAGTAGACAATTTAATACATTTAGCAAAAAAAATAAAAATAAAAAAAATAAACACAGATAACCTAAATTAGATTCCTGCTGGCCTGTTCAAAAGACAAATTCTACATTGCATTTTACCAAACCAACAGATTTGTTTCTAGCATACAGCTGCATAATTACAAAGAAATTGCTCTCCCATTTCATATAATATGAAAGTTACAAAATTCCCTGATGCATAGAGTTGGGATAAAGAAAAGAAAAACATCTTTGCTTCAAATGGGGTGGGGAAAGTAGGGAGGTAGTTTTTAAATAAGCCACAATACTACAAAACTACAATATTTACAGAAAAAGTTAACGAAAAGTCAAACTAAACTTCACACCCTCCCACTACCAATTTTTGGGAGGGGTCGCTGCTCAGCGGTGCTCTGCCCACTGCGTCCTCGGCCCCTGAATCCTCTGCCTCTCAGGAAGCGGCCAGGCACTCCAAATGTTTCCATGTTCAACTTTTTCTCCTCTGCCCAGGTGGTTCTCCTGAGGAAGCAGAGTAAAATATGTTGTAGACCATGACAAGTCTGTGTTAATGAAAGACAAACACCACATTTAGATAATTACCTGGGCTTAAGGTCTGATGAGATGTTGTCAAAGAAACATTTGGCTTTGTCATAATACTTCTCTCCGGGAGTTTCCTCCTCCTGCATACCCTGGCTGTCCTGGGGCTTGCCAGAATCCACCTTTTCAACTGCAGCAATTCACACACAAAACACAAATTCCCCCCCCCCCCCACTTACACACCTCAAAATTGCTTTAGTGTGTCCACTGAAACTGAGTTGATATTTTAAGACATACCTACAACCTCCTTTGTCAGATCATCATTAAACTGAGCATTTGCAGTTTCAAAGTCAAAATCTGACTCGAACTGCAAGGTCGTGGCCTTCGAGTTTTTCACAAGAAGTTGGCCTCTGCTTCGATTTCTTGACCTGCGATTGCCTGCAAGTGAGCCGCCCCCCCCCCAAAAAAAAGACTTGTTTAGTTAACCATTTGGAGCAGGTTGATCTAGTCTTAGATATTCACTTTTGTACCAAGGTAGGGGGGGGATTTAGTTTGATGGAATGTATATATAAAAAATATAAATGTATCTGCCCTCCTCATATGTTTGACAACAGTCTATTCTGTCAGTAAGAAATGTGAGCGCATTTTTAATACCTTGTTTTTGCCTTTGGTTCTCACTGTCTTGGCCTTGAATCTTGGCTGCACTTGGCTGAGATGGTGCCCGACCTAAACATTAAATATTTAAGATGTTTCTTACATGAGCTGGACTAAATAGAAAAAAAGAAGCAACACAAGATGTAGAGGATATGTGATTTCTTATGCATCTATTATGAGCCACTGTTAACTTTGCTTACTTGTGGGTACATTCTCCTTCTGAACCTGGGAGCCACCCCGAGCAGAGCGCTGGGTTGGACGAACAGGCTGGCGGCCTTGCGGCTTGGTTGAGGTTCTCTCTATTTTCTGGGCAGCACTGACCAACGGCACGGTCTGGACAGCCTGTTCGACCATGGGAGCTCTTCTCGCTGGGATGCTGTGAAATCCTGGTACTAAGGGATCAGGAACAAACATAGGGGGGCTTGAACAACTGCTGCCATGTGATAAACAGCCACAGACAATCCATAGTGCTGGAGGAAGGTGTACATAATGACATTTGACACATCTGATGTGCTCAAAAGATTATTAATTGTACCTAGGCCCAGTGCTGCATTATACTGCTGGTTGAGTAGAGAACTAGCAGCCAGCTGGTTGTAAGTGGGCATCATGTCTCTGTATGGACTCCAGCGTGGGTGATAAGCAGCAGAGGAATTGCCAATGGATGACTAAAAGCACATAAATTAAGACAAAAGGAACTTGTTTTATCAGGGGTTTTGTGACCAAATGCCAAATATTTACAAAATGGAATTACTTTTTAAAAGAGTCAAACAACTCTCCCAGAGCCACACACCTGAACAATAGCAGGGTCACAAGGCAGTCCATGGTGCGACTTCGGCGGTTCAGACACAGTGATGTCTTTGATGTCACTTCCTCTGAAGATTATGTATTCATAAATTTCATCTTTGGGTGGCACTGGTCTGTCTGTATGCCGGTCCTCTGTCCCATAGGATTTAACTGTTGGGAAAGAAAGTTAAATGGAGAGGAAGTTAGGTTTTATACCGCAACCATGCTTCATTCAAACTTAACAGAGACAGTTAAAAAGAGAAAAAAACAAAACAGGTGTGGCCTTGGCCTGTAAACCTACCTTTGGCTAAAGCAACCGTGGACCTATCTGTATCGACAGAGGACAATATTCCTTCATATCGAATCTGCGCCTTGGATATCAAACTTATTTTACTGCCAATGTAAGGAGTTCCTCCTCCAGCACTCATGTTTGCAGTAAAAATGCGTTTTCACATTGAAAAGTAGCGGCTAAATCACAGAGCATTAAACCACGGCACACATCAGACACGAAATAATCACCAATGCTCACAATTAGCGCGCACCTGTGCACTTTATAAGATTGTCAGTGACGCGCCTCCTTGCTGCTGGGTCACCTGCGTGACTAACAGGGTTAGTTTCTTTAGCCAGCCGGCGTACACCGCGAGAAAGGAAAGTCTCTCAGTCTGCAGCATTGGTAAAACTGGACTATGTTAAGATTATTACAATTACAAACACACTGCAGGCCAGGCTAGTGGAAGCAAACTGAGGAGAGAGAGACCACAGAAGTGGTTTAGGCCTACAATTTTTAGTACTTTAATCAGGATTTTCCTGTCGCACTTAACCTTCTGAAATGGAGTAGGCTATCGAGTGAATTTGATCCAAAAGAAAAAAATAACTATCTTACTATTTTAAACTAGCCTATATTGTAGGTTTACTATTCAAGATAATCAAGTCATCATTCAATGGTAGCTACATCTAATATATATTAAATTATTACATTGTTATATCCTTTAATATTTTATGACCTGATTTTCCTGATACTGATATAGATTAATAAGTTCTAAAAAAAAAAAGAAAAAAAAAGTTCTAACTGCTCATAGCACACACACACACACACACACACACACATATATATATATATATATATATATATATATATATAATGTGTAGGCTACTGTACATTTGTAAGTTGAATACATGGCACACAGTAGGCTACATTTGGATGTAGCAGTTATATTTAATATATAAATGTAAGGAAAAACAAACACACTTTGTTTGCACTATGCTTTTATCTAAAAGTCAGTGCACGTGGGAGTTCAACCACACTAACTCCAATGACTGCTGACAGCACAGTACAATATTTCCTTTCTGAAAGGAGGGTGGGGCGCCCTCAAACGACTTTTTACAACAGCAACTTCACTTG
Organism: Micropterus dolomieu; assembly: GCF_021292245.1. Taxonomy (NCBI): domain Eukaryota; kingdom Metazoa; phylum Chordata; class Actinopteri; order Centrarchiformes; family Centrarchidae; genus Micropterus; species Micropterus dolomieu. The sequence goes on from NC_060167.1 coordinate 30,635,538, forward strand.
CTGGCCAAAGCATTGCAGCCATCTTGCACAGCGCATCGAGAGTCATTAAAGTCTGAAATTTGGTTTGTTAGCTCGTTGTAAAGCCCGTTATTATTCTACCAGGAGTCACACGGCGCGATTCTAAACCGGAATAGATATCGTGAAAACATAAACACGCCGGCGACGACACAACATTTGATGCAAACACTTCGTCTCCGGTGCGATGTTGTTTCGTCTCACGCATCCCCAGCAATGACAGCTGAGCTGAAGCCATTGGTACCGCCTTTGACAATGTGGGACAGCCAACCACAGCTCGCAGAGATGCCTGAACGGAGACGTTCCGTTGGTGTGCGCACGCGCATGTCACTTGGTAAGTACCTCACACTTCTCACACACTCGCAGTAGCGTGAAGATGGCGGGTAGCCCCGGCCAACTGGATGAGCGTTTTTTACACACAGAGGTGAATAAAGCGGTAGTTTGCCATCCTGTACAGTCTGTAGAGTCACAACCGTCGTTCTTGTGTCACAATAACCACTGGGGTAGGCACGAGGCAGCCGGTAATCACATGGCTATAGTTCCGGGAGAAGGGGGTAGCGCGAGCTAATGTCCAGCTGGGACTTGGTCAAGACGATTGCTGAAGCAGGTATGCTGTAACTAAATGTTGTTTTCCTCTTTGTCTCCCCGAGTATACACGGGAAGCGAACGCCGGAGCTGACAGAGAAAAACAGTAGATGTGCCAGAGTCTTGCCCCATCACGTTCAAGATTGTTCGTGCTCCTTCTGAACAAGTTGAAGTGCAGGGGGTCTCATCAAAACGAGGTCCCCATGGTTCAACTATGGATGTATCTACGGCCAGCACGGACTCCACGGGACAAGACCCTGGCAAACCACTTGCTGTTAGTAGCGGTGTAACTTCTCTCCCTATTCAACAGGGGAAACTAGGCTCACACTCGGTGCAGACTTTCAATGGGAGCCAAACTATGAACTTTCACAATTCAGGAAGCGCTGCCGCTCTCGGGGGGACGACAGTGACGAGCGGTACTGGTGACAGCAGCAGCACGGCGGTATCTGTCACAGCAGCCAACAGCGGAACAGTGATGTCAAAAGGGCTAGCCAGTGCGATAATGCCCCCCTCGTCAAACAGTGTAATTCAGACGCCTCTCATGATCTCGCAGAGTGTTGTCGCTTCAGCTCAGCCTGTCAGCCAGACAGCCGGACCTACTGTGACTCTCGTCAGGCCGCCTATGCAAACCGCGGGGTCGGGTGCAACTTTGAATGGGAACAATAATGCGAGCCCTGCTGTTGCTGCCAATACAGGTCAGACAAGTATCGTCGTACAGCCCACGCATGTAAACAATAGCCAGCCGTCCAGCGCAGGTTCGCACATAATCAAGGCAGAGCCACCCACAACAATAATACAGACGGCTCCGCAGTCTGCTGTCACTCCCGGCGCCGTCAGCGCTCCCCGGATTACGGCAACGGGAGCAGCCGGTCCAGCCGGGATCCGAGCCCTGACGCCTCAGATGTTGGCCCCAAGGCTCTCACAGACCTCCCCGGGACAGCCCAGTATACATAACATCCAGCTCCCCCCGGGTGAGTCAAGTCAGAACTTTTTACTGTGCATGCACTGGCATTTATTTCCACACTTGACTGACTCACCAGAGTGGTTTCATTTTCATTTGCCTCTGCTCAATGATTATTAAAAGAAATATTCAATGATTATATTATTGAATTTTGATCCAACACATAGTAGTATATTACACATCTGTCCTCTCAGTGTTAAATAGCACACCCGATTCTTTAAATAACTCTAAACCACTGTTATGATTGATGGTGAGAATAACAGCTGATCATTTAACAGTGCCCTGTTTCTCTTATTGGAAGTGCATTGCTTTTGACACTACTTCTTCCTATAGATGTGCTAGTATAATTATATTCAAGTTGTCCCTTATTTTCCTGACTTGGCTCAGGGATGGTGCTTGTACGCAGTGAGAGTGGACAGCTGCTGATGATTCCTCAGCAGGCTCTGGCCCAGATGCAGGCCCAGGCACAGGGAGGCATGCCACCTCGGACTGCTACACCAACAAACGTGCCTCCTGGCCAGGTAAGATGGCGGTCTGCCCTAGGAAGAGCTTTATATTAATAAACCATCATGTTTCACTTTTGTGCCAATGTTTAGCTTACCTTCCTTCCTACAGGTCAGGGAAGAACCTGTTGAGTAGAATATTAAAGAAATTATAGCTAATTTTTACAGCAGGTTGATGGAAAGGAGTGTGCTTGTATGTTATTGTGTTGTATTACTAGTCTTAATTTATGCCAAATTATAACATACACATAGATATATATGTATTAAAATGTAATCCATGTAGTTTCTAGTTGAAGAATGAAACTGGGTGTTGCACATCATGTCACACTATGTGCCTTCTCTCAGGCTCCAGGAAACACCATCATCAGCAGACAAGTGGCTCCCAGCACCATCATCCGTCAGGGCTGTCCAGCCCCGACATCACTCGCTGCCACCACCGCTCTTCACAGACCTCCTATCCTTCAGGTAACCCTGCCTGCTTTCGTCACATAATTATGTTTATTTGGCTTGTAGCACAGTGTTTTGTGT
>NC_060167.1:30638229-30659561 GCF_021292245.1 Micropterus dolomieu
TCTAATATATATTAAATTATTACATTGTTATATCCTTTAATATTTTATGACCTGATTTTCCTGATACTGATATAGATTAATAAGTTCTAAAAAAAAAAGAAAAAAAAAAGTTCTAACTGCTCATAGCACACACACACACACACATATATATATATATATATATATATATATATATATAATGTGTAGGCTACTGTACATTTGTAAGTTGAATACATGGCACACAGTAGGCTACATTTGGATGTAGCAGTTATATTTAATATATAAATGTAAGGAAAAACAAACACACTTTGTTTGCACTATGCTTTTATCTAAAAGTCAGTGCACGTGGGAGTTCAACCACACTAACTCCAATGACTGCTGACAGCACAGTACAATATTTCCTTTCTGAAAGGAGGGTGGGGCGCCCTCAAACGACTTTTTACAACAGCAACTTCACTTGCTGGCCAAAGCATTGCAGCCATCTTGCACAGCGCATCGAGAGTCATTAAAGTCTGAAATTTGGTTTGTTAGCTCGTTGTAAAGCCCGTTATTATTCTACCAGGAGTCACACGGCGCGATTCTAAACCGGAATAGATATCGTGAAAACATAAACACGCCGGCGACGACACAACATTTGATGCAAACACTTCGTCTCCGGTGCGATGTTGTTTCGTCTCACGCATCCCCAGCAATGACAGCTGAGCTGAAGCCATTGGTACCGCCTTTGACAATGTGGGACAGCCAACCACAGCTCGCAGAGATGCCTGAACGGAGACGTTCCGTTGGTGTGCGCACGCGCATGTCACTTGGTAAGTACCTCACACTTCTCACACACTCGCAGTAGCGTGAAGATGGCGGGTAGCCCCGGCCAACTGGATGAGCGTTTTTTACACACAGAGGTGAATAAAGCGGTAGTTTGCCATCCTGTACAGTCTGTAGAGTCACAACCGTCGTTCTTGTGTCACAATAACCACTGGGGTAGGCACGAGGCAGCCGGTAATCACATGGCTATAGTTCCGGGAGAAGGGGGTAGCGCGAGCTAATGTCCAGCTGGGACTTGGTCAAGACGATTGCTGAAGCAGGTATGCTGTAACTAAATGTTGTTTTCCTCTTTGTCTCCCCGAGTATACACGGGAAGCGAACGCCGGAGCTGACAGAGAAAAACAGTAGATGTGCCAGAGTCTTGCCCCATCACGTTCAAGATTGTTCGTGCTCCTTCTGAACAAGTTGAAGTGCAGGGGGTCTCATCAAAACGAGGTCCCCATGGTTCAACTATGGATGTATCTACGGCCAGCACGGACTCCACGGGACAAGACCCTGGCAAACCACTTGCTGTTAGTAGCGGTGTAACTTCTCTCCCTATTCAACAGGGGAAACTAGGCTCACACTCGGTGCAGACTTTCAATGGGAGCCAAACTATGAACTTTCACAATTCAGGAAGCGCTGCCGCTCTCGGGGGGACGACAGTGACGAGCGGTACTGGTGACAGCAGCAGCACGGCGGTATCTGTCACAGCAGCCAACAGCGGAACAGTGATGTCAAAAGGGCTAGCCAGTGCGATAATGCCCCCCTCGTCAAACAGTGTAATTCAGACGCCTCTCATGATCTCGCAGAGTGTTGTCGCTTCAGCTCAGCCTGTCAGCCAGACAGCCGGACCTACTGTGACTCTCGTCAGGCCGCCTATGCAAACCGCGGGGTCGGGTGCAACTTTGAATGGGAACAATAATGCGAGCCCTGCTGTTGCTGCCAATACAGGTCAGACAAGTATCGTCGTACAGCCCACGCATGTAAACAATAGCCAGCCGTCCAGCGCAGGTTCGCACATAATCAAGGCAGAGCCACCCACAACAATAATACAGACGGCTCCGCAGTCTGCTGTCACTCCCGGCGCCGTCAGCGCTCCCCGGATTACGGCAACGGGAGCAGCCGGTCCAGCCGGGATCCGAGCCCTGACGCCTCAGATGTTGGCCCCAAGGCTCTCACAGACCTCCCCGGGACAGCCCAGTATACATAACATCCAGCTCCCCCCGGGTGAGTCAAGTCAGAACTTTTTACTGTGCATGCACTGGCATTTATTTCCACACTTGACTGACTCACCAGAGTGGTTTCATTTTCATTTGCCTCTGCTCAATGATTATTAAAAGAAATATTCAATGATTATATTATTGAATTTTGATCCAACACATAGTAGTATATTACACATCTGTCCTCTCAGTGTTAAATAGCACACCCGATTCTTTAAATAACTCTAAACCACTGTTATGATTGATGGTGAGAATAACAGCTGATCATTTAACAGTGCCCTGTTTCTCTTATTGGAAGTGCATTGCTTTTGACACTACTTCTTCCTATAGATGTGCTAGTATAATTATATTCAAGTTGTCCCTTATTTTCCTGACTTGGCTCAGGGATGGTGCTTGTACGCAGTGAGAGTGGACAGCTGCTGATGATTCCTCAGCAGGCTCTGGCCCAGATGCAGGCCCAGGCACAGGGAGGCATGCCACCTCGGACTGCTACACCAACAAACGTGCCTCCTGGCCAGGTAAGATGGCGGTCTGCCCTAGGAAGAGCTTTATATTAATAAACCATCATGTTTCACTTTTGTGCCAATGTTTAGCTTACCTTCCTTCCTACAGGTCAGGGAAGAACCTGTTGAGTAGAATATTAAAGAAATTATAGCTAATTTTTACAGCAGGTTGATGGAAAGGAGTGTGCTTGTATGTTATTGTGTTGTATTACTAGTCTTAATTTATGCCAAATTATAACATACACATAGATATATATGTATTAAAATGTAATCCATGTAGTTTCTAGTTGAAGAATGAAACTGGGTGTTGCACATCATGTCACACTATGTGCCTTCTCTCAGGCTCCAGGAAACACCATCATCAGCAGACAAGTGGCTCCCAGCACCATCATCCGTCAGGGCTGTCCAGCCCCGACATCACTCGCTGCCACCACCGCTCTTCACAGACCTCCTATCCTTCAGGTAACCCTGCCTGCTTTCGTCACATAATTATGTTTATTTGGCTTGTAGCACAGTGTTTTGTGTATTTGTACAAGTTGCAGATTGAAGGATGATACACAGTGATACTCATTCACTGTTTGAAATTGGGTCAGCATTATATTACATTATAGTGTGCCATAATACTACTAGTTTTGTGTGAAAGTGACACTAGAAGGTTTTTATGAGTGCATTTTTCCACAATGAAAAGGAAGCAAACTCTCAGTCTCCATATGATGTGTTATTGTGTGCGTAGTGTGAGTAAATGTTTTTCAGTTGCCAGGGTTTATTTGGTAATTCTGAACCGTGTTTCCTAGATTTACTGTAGTAGAGTTGAGACCTTGACTTGAAGGAGTTATATGTATTTTTAAATAAATATTCTGTATGCTAGCAGCCAAGGGTCTCAGCAGATAACAGAACATTTCATGTGATCTTATGAGGTGCAAAATGGATGAGAAACCAAGTTACACGTAGATTTGTTATTGTGAAAAAAAGTGTGTACTTGCTGAAATGTAGTTTTTCAAGATGCATATAGAACAGCACATCGGCTTTTGATGGAGGAGGGTATAATAATTAAACACAGTATTTCTGTTAAAACCATGAAGCATTTTTCTTATTATCTGCTTGTCAGTTCATTACCAAATTTGAAGAAAAAGTGTAGTTCTGAAACTTCTACATTTTCTGTGCAGTTATTTGTTTAAGTTTGCTAAAAGAAATGAAGAAAATATTCAGGTTTAGTTGTCAAGTGTTCAGATGGAATTTATAGCTATAACTTTGATGAGTCTGACTTCTTTCTATGTAGGACTTTATCTAGCTAACATGGATGGGGCTGACAAGAGCAGGTAGTGATCAGACAGAGGTGGCCGGGCATGTCTTTAGGAACTCTTGCTTATGTGGACCTCTTCCTCTAACAACCTGTTAAAGTTTTATGTCACACAAGCCAAAACCCATCAGCAGATTTGCCAGTTATAAATGAAACAATCGCAAAATGAGTCATACCATGGGATTGCTGACTTATTTCCTAATGGCTTACAACGAACACATTGAAGTTCTTGTTTGAGGACGAGCACCCAGCTGAAATTCAGTTCATGAGAAGCGCACCTGTTTCCTCTTATGAACCTGAAGCTGGATGCACTTGATCAACTTTGAAACTGCTCTGAAACCCACAGTCTCCGAAAGTGGCTTTTGAAATGTGGTTAACAACTGAAATAACATGTCAGGATGGCGATGTCTGTCTTCCTAGAGCTCAGTTGGGGCTACAGTAACAGGAATGACCCCCAGGACCGTCAGCCAAGCAGCTGGGACCACAGTTACCTCAGTAACAATGAGCAAAGTGAGTTGTGCTAAGCCCAATGGATCAGATAGAGCTGGTTGTCAGCATGTATTGTTGCACTGTACTGTAGAGTTTGACACTGCAATTATGTACTTTAGTAGTCAATTACAATATAATAAAAGCAAGCTGCCATGTATAACATGGATATTCACAAATGCGACTTAATTCATAATCCTAATGTTCTGTGTTTTTGGCAGGAGACATTGGAGAACGTGAAGAAATGTAAGAACTTCCTGTCTACATTGATCAAGCTGGCATCCTCTGGAAAGCAGTCAACAGAGACTGCAGCCAGCGTGAGAGAGCTGGTCAAGGAGCTGCTGGTGAGTGAGCCCTACATACAGGAGATACACATGAACCTGGTAACTGTAGATGTGATAAGGTTATTAACAAATGAATGCTCTAAAATACAATCATTTGAAGTAAAAAAAAAATAAAAATCCCAGCTGGCCTTTAAAAGTGGAAAACCTTTAGCCAAGAGAAGTATCATCTGTATCTGCAATTGTGACAGCTTTCACTCCCAGCTCTTTATGCCTATATATTGCATTAGGAGGGCAAACTGGAAGCTGAGGAATTCACCAGTACATTGTACAAAGAGCTCAAGTCTTCACCTCAACCTTACCTTGTGCCTTTCCTCAAGGTAAGAACGCTTGTATTCTATCGTCATTTTCATTAATCAAAGATAATTTTGGTCACGATTTTTTTGGATCCCAGCAAAAGGTGCATTTCTGTGATGTTTGTCTCCTGTAGAAAAGCCTCCCACCCTTGAGGCAGCTCACCCCAGATGCAGAGGCCTTCATCCAGCAGAGTCTGCTCCCTCAGCCGGCCTCAAGTCCAGTCTCCTCCACCTCAACCACCCCCACAACAGTGGTCCTGGGCAGCCCGGTCCCGCACCTCACTGCCCCAGTCAGCAGGCCGCAGCTCCAGCCAGGCATTAGCAAACCAGGACAGACACCCACACTGGTAAACTGATGTCACCTCCACTCAACTTTGAGTGGCATTTATTTATTTGTTTTTATTTGGGGGCATTTTTCTCCTCTATCGGACAGTGAAAAGGCAGACAGGAAATGGGGGAGTGAGTGATGTGCCCGTCATGCAGCAAAGGTCCCCAGCTAGAATCAAACCGGCTATAACCATTCAGCTACCTAGACACTCCTTGAGTGGCATCTGAAATATTCCCACTCCCTGAAATTGCATAATAAAGTAAAGGTAATAGTTAATCTACATTTGAAACGTGCAGGTTCTCCAGCCTCAGCAGCAGAGAGCAATCTTGAGACCTCAGGTAGCCTTACCGACGACCCCTATGGTGACTCTCAGGAATCAGGCCCCTGGCCGCATCATGGTGGGACAGCAACAGGTCCATCTTAAAGAGCTGCAACCAGGTGAGAAAGTCAATCTAATAACACCTCTGTCTGTGCATACATGTGTCGTTCTTTGTGTGAGCTGTAGTATTTATTGAGATTTTGTGTCTCTGACAGTATCTGTGAGGCCGGAGGTTCCACCTGTTTCTAGACAAGTCTATGCTGCAGCCTTGACCCCGGCTCAAAAGAACAAGCTGAAGGAGGCGGGTGGCACTTTCAAGTAAGAACAAAGAAAACAGAGTTCAAATCAGTTTTACCACAAATGTTGTTTAATCACACAGGTTTTAGTAATAGCATCACTCAGTTAAGTTTTGGGAACTTTTGTAACTCTCCCAGCAAAATAAAAATGTCATTATATTATAGAATTTAATTTCATTGTCAGAATACTGTTAAAGTGCTACAAAACAATATGTAGCTGGGCAAATGAAATGAACAGTTCAGTGATTTCTCCAAGTTTCAGTGCTATTTTTGCCACACCTCCGTGAGACCAGGGCTGGGCGACATGGCCAAAAATGTTATTACGATAAAAAAATTCACATCATTTGATATCTATAATTATCATGATAAATGTAAAGTCACTATTTCTTTTGAGTTTAAAGGCTGATTTTTGCTCCTGAGTGAAAGCTGAGGAAACCAGATGGTTAATTGTGGTTTAAAACAAATCTTTATGGTCAGAATGTGACAAAACCTTGCCAAACAGTGGATCATTTAACAAATCTGAGTTAGAGTTAGAGTTTTTCTTCAACAAAATAAATGTCTTAATAGAAAAATAATTTCCCAGCCCTGTGTGCGACACATCTGGATTCATGGATATTTGTCTAGTGATTTGGGTTTGCCTTACTGAATTTACATTTATAGAGATGATGACGACATCAACGACGTGGCCTCCATGGCCGGAGTGAACCTATCAGAGGAAAGTGCTAATATCCTAGCAACCAATTCTGGACTAGTGGGAGCGGTGACACATTCCTGTAAGGACGAGGCTTTTCTCTCCTGTGCCATGCTACAGAGGAGAATGCTGGAGATCGGTGAGACACCTACAACATCACTGACAATCCAACATCTGTCCCGCCACCCCCTTAAGTCCCAAGGTGTTTTGCTGTTTCTCTCCTCCAGGTAGGAAGTATGGCGTGACAGACCTGGGCGCGGAGGTGGTGACCTATGTCTCCCACGCTACTCAGCAGCGGCTCCAGAACCTACTGGAAAAAGTTTCCCAAGTTGCTCAGCAGAAAAATGTCAATTTCAAGGTTTGTTTACAGCAGCATTATAAAGAGACGAAACACATTAGCGCTACAACATTTTACTGTATTTACAAAGCTGTTTTTAGCATCCAGTTGACAGATGCTCCGAGTCCACATGCATGTGCAATCATTTCTTTCCTGTAGTCTTTTGTTTCTTTCTGGGATGGCATTGTAACACTTTTGTCTGTTGGCAGGAGGATGACAATTATGAGCAGAGCAGTGATGTTCGTGCTCAGCTCAAATTCTTTGAGCAGCTGGACCAGTTAGAGAAACAAAGGAAGGAGGAGCAGGAGAGAGAGATCCTCCTAAAGGCAGCTAAGGTACTGACAGACATCAAAATTGTATATCTGAAAGCTACTGGTGATATTGTAATTGTATTAAAAGGGAATGTGGTAGCTTTGTGTTGAGGAGTAAGTAAGAGTCAGATACCTGGTGTCAAATAGAGTAATAAAATAAATAGAGAGGTCTTGATGTTTTCACAAATGAATGCCTTTCTGTAATAAATACCTGGATTAAATATTCTTTATATGAAATTAAAAAACTTAAGAAACCATGAAAACATGCACTTTCTTGCCTTGAGATATTACATTCAGCAGACATGTCATTGAAGTTCTTCTAGGTTTAAACAGACTTTCATCAATTTCAAGCATTTGAAGTTACTTCAAAGCCATCTGTTACTTTTTAATGTTTAAATGAAGTCTAGGTTCATGGATTAATAGAAGCAGGTGTGTAATACATGCTGATTTATTTGGCCTATATTTAGTAGTTCAGTATCCCTCAGCTATTCTCTTCTCCAGAGGTACATTATATTCTATAAAGTTCAACAAAAGGTTGCCTGCAATTGATTTTGACTCACCCTCGGGATACCTGTTAGGATGTAAAACAAACCGCTTCTAACAAATGTACTATGGAGACGAATTTATTTCTAGTAGGTATGTGACATTTGGAATAAAATGATACATGGATTTAATAAATCACCTGGGCATCTCAAAAGAACGGTTGTGCTGTATGAATATTGTGTAACTCGTAATGTAAATATTGAGGGATATTCGGGGGACTTGAGGCTTAGCCAAAACAAGTAGTTGGTGTAGTTTTCCATGTGATAGCAGATATTCATGCAGAATGGACTTAATAAACAACACATGCAAATACACAGTATCTCTAGCCCTGCGCAACCCGGGCTTTCCTTTTTCTTCTGACAACATCATTAATGTGTGTTGCTTCTGGCCTTGCAGTCTCGAGCTCGGCAAGAGGACCCGGAGCAGCTGCGTCTGAAACAGAAGGCAAAAGAGGTAGGATGAGAGGAGGAGTGCTGTCAACTAGTCTCTGTTTCTGTACGTTTATGCACTGTGTGCTTAATTTCCATGTTGGTATGTCTGCGTTGTCCAGATGCAGCAGCAGGAGCTGGCTCAGATGAGACAGAGGGAGGCCAACCTGACGGCCTTGGCAGCTATTGGTCCGAGGAAGAAGAGGAAGATTCTGGACTCTCCATCCTCGTCTGCTGCAGCTGAGGTAACACTAATCGCAGCATCCTCTTCATATAGTGTTATTTAACTGTGATAAAGCCTTTGCCATTTTCACTCTGCAGGGAACATCTCTTTACATTACTTACTTGGCGAGACAAAATGGACTCACACTTCAACAAAAGACACCAAAGTTATAAAGTGAAAATGCCGGTGACAGTTAAAAATCTTCTTTCTTTGTCAGTATACTATAGTGGTTACAGAAATAGCTAATGTTGGCGCTAATAGTTAGTCAGTTCTTCTTGGATTGGATCAGTCAGACAAAGTTGATTTGGGATGAGCTGTGACTCACACCCCGAGAGTAACCTGCTGTCTGTCATCTGGTCTGTTCACATACCTGGAGAAAATTATATTATGAAGCAGCTCGTTAGATGTGGCAGAGCACCCAAACAAATCAAATTCAAACAAGTCACTAATCACATTCATGAGACAATGTGACAAACCATTACTGCCAATGCTGCAGATGTTGGTTACACTTGGCTCTACCTGCTACGCATCACTGTTATTGGTTGAGTTAATTGATTTCTCATTTGACCACAAACCTCAGTTTGCTCTAGGCTTTTAATTCCCTTAGTGATCCACAATAGCAGAGCCTGTTCTGTGGAATAAGTGTATAAACATTTGCTACAATGAATGGCCCTGGATTCTTTAATTGTTGCTGACAGGAATTGCCATATAAAAAAACAAATGTTTTCTCTCGCTCTAAAAGGTTTTAACACATATTGCTAATAAACAGTTCACATGCATCCATTAGTTTTCTCAACTGCTTAATGCTGTTCAGGATTGTGAAGTCAACAAAATGAAAGTTTCTAGTCCCGTCAAGCTACACACAAATAGGTAACATAAAATTACACAATATATATACAGTTATTTAGAAAGAAAAAACTGATTATAATCAGATCGCAGTGTCTGAATCCGCCGCCACAGTCGAAATCTCCTTTAGCTAATAATACTGTACGCCAACTTCCAGGGGTCCAATGTTCAGGGGCTGTCGGGAGTAACACATTAAAAAGTATTACCTGGGGAGAAAGAACATAAGGGAAATCTTAAACCACTGGGCTTTTGTTACAACTAAACAGAAATTGAATACTTACAAACTATGGTCAGAAGAATGGAAACTTAAAACTAGCTTTCCGTTAACACAGAAGGAGAAGCTGCTTCCATAAGCATATAGAAGTTACTCTAACAGACACCCTCTAGCAGGGAGGAGTAGACTGCTTTTGGTTTAATGTTGATCACATCTCTTAATCTAACAGTTGCACATACATTGTGGAAGCTCCCAAATGACCCACTGGCGTGCACTTACTTCCAACACACAGACTAAACTGCTGAAGGGTCAGCCTGGAGTAACACAGGAGAGAGCAGTTCAAAGAAAACAACAAAACACACAGCTCTGTGGCCATAACGGACTATTAGGTACAAAAATGGCTTCAGCCATGAACCTGCTGCAGTGGCTGCAACGTTTTCCTTTGAGGCATTTACGCCTGTCAAAATTACGTCCACAAAAAGTGTTTGGTTTTTTTTTGCCACTGACAGTCTCAGTCTTATACGAGGTGGAAAGGATGTAGTCTGTTTCTGACAGTTTGGTCAGTAACACCAGAAGTATGCACACCAGAAGCCTGCTGGAGGTCATTTTGTAGGGCTCTGGCAGTGCTCCTCCTGTTCCTCCTCGCACAAAGATAGCGGTCCTGCTGCTGGGTTGATGCCCTTCTATCACCCTTTTCCAGCTCTGTCCAGTTCTTCTGGTGTTACAGTCCGTCTCCTGCTATCTCCTCCATGCTCTTGAGACTGTGCTGGGAGACACAGCAAACCTTCTTGCGACGGCACCTATGGATGTGCCATCCTGGAGGAGCTGGACTACCTGTGCAACCTGAATGGTGGTCTGTGGCCACCACCTGGAAAAACCAATCCCTTTTTTGGGGGTTGTCTTGCGGTTGCCTCTTCAGTGAACATGTTGTCACTTTTATTTGCACCAAAACAAGTGACAATGATTCACAATCGCTAATGCTTCTTAACTGGACAGATTGATATCCCTGACTGACTTGCTGTTATGCTGTGATCAGTGTGAAAAATGGGCCCAGGTTTAAAAATACAGAAATTATACTTTTAAGTGGGATTTTGAATGACTTTTTTAACTTGTAGTGGAATACTTCTACCTTGCTATATTGGTACTTTTACTTAAGTAAAATATCATAATACTTCTCCCACTCCTCTTCGGGTATCACATAACCAGTCCGCCCTCTCACCCTTTCTGTCTCCCTCCCACCTGTCTCCTCATCTTGCAGGGATCAGGAACAGGTCCCTCTCTGTCTGGTGGTGCTGGTTCGTCAGGCTCCAGGCTCACACGGCAGCGCGTCACACGTGTCAATCTCAGGGACCTGCTCTTCTGCTTGGAGAACGAGAGATTTACCAGTCGCTCCCATTTCCTCTACAAGGGCTTTCTCAAATAGGCTTGATGTCAGAGAGGAGAGGAGGGGAGTGAAGTGCGTGGAGAGGCCAACCGCTCCCACCATAGAGAGAGCATAAGAGACTCTTATGAATGAAGAGGAGGAGCTCAGCGACTTGGCACATTTCAAGGTCTTTCATATGCACATGATAACCTGAAATGCAGTGGTAGCCATATCGGATGGCCTCTCTACCTCTCTCCTCTAATGCCTGTTTTCTTATAGAGCAGTCATGGACTAATTTTCCCTGAACTTCTTTTTCAAGAACGTGCAAAAATGAATGACATGTTTTATGAGGAATGGTTTTTGTATGAACAAATGAGTTATTGTACAATTATGCACTGTCCACAGTAGTTTATTGTCTGATTATATGTGTGTGCGTTAAACTTTAAAGAAATGGAAATCACCACATTTGTTTTACACCAACTAATTTTATTGAATAATGATTTTTTTTGTTTTGTCAACTGAATTAGTTTGAACTCCAAACTGTGTAACCTACTGAGTTGCCTTCCTAACGATGAATAAGCCATATAGCTACCCCAAAGCAATTAACCCTTCTGTAACTCATGATGCAGTAGCTCGCTCTGTATCTGTCATCTCCATTACTTTATTTGACTTTCCCCCCCTAGCATATTTATTTACTAAACTCAAGCTTAAATTAATGTTTAGTTATTTATTTAATGTGACACCTCAGTTGTTTCTTAAATTCAAAACAAAATTTACATTCATAGGCTACTTTTTAAAATCAGTTTTGGCATTTTTTGGGGGGGTATAGTTTTCAGTGTGTGAAGAGAGGTGTTTGTTTTTTTTATCTGATAAAAAATTTGTTTGACATGTATTGGTTTCTAAAACTTAAACAGAAGGCTTTTAACCTGTATTGCTCTACCAAACATACATCTACCGGAAACTGATTTCTATTTTTGTAGCTGCCACCAACACACATATTTTTACTCTTTTAATAGTTACTGACAGTGTCCTCCAACTTAAGAAACTGGAGTTTCTTCCTGTATATTTGTACATGTTACACCTAAAGTTTTACACGCAGTTTTGTATAGAATTGAGAATTTACCCATACTACATAAAGAAACATTTTCTCTATTGAAAAGTTGGAATAAATGATTTTACAGTAACTCGTTTGGTTTGGCATCTGTCATCAACAGTTTTTTTTTGTATTTTATTGTGTTGCACTAGGGGGCAGCATTGCATTATTAGAACATATAGATGTGTGCTGCATGTGGTACTGGGGGTATTGAGGCGTTGTACATGAAAGAGCTGAACACCTTTAATTCCATTTTACGCTACCTGTTCACAGATCGTTCCACTTAATCCTCTAACATCTGTAAAGCCACATGTTGTACACAATGCGGGTGTGTCCCCTGGGTTTATATAGGCGTCTATTGAGGGCAACTCCCAGGAGCGTAACACACAGCTCTCAACTTAGACTGAAAAACCCACTCACACACAGTCTGCTACCAGTCTGTGCTGTTCTTTGTTGGGCTGTCTTGTTTGAGTCCGTCTCAGTTATCAGCCCAACACACGGTGGTAACAGCTGCAACATCAGCTGCTAACATTCACCACAACCATGGGCTGGAAATAATTAGTCCATTCTGCCACTGGGACAGTAGCCTGATGTTGCAATGATTGGGAGCAGCTTTCGTATCTGCGCCGACCAAAGAGAAACAATAAGTGTATATTTGGAGCTATCAGTGGTGATGAGCCCCAATTTCATTTTCCATAATGAAAGTACATCTGGGAGCCACTAGGTGGCAATAGCTCATTTTACCAAATTAGAGGATTCTCTTGTAGCTGAGGTGGACTGAAGCCATAGCGTCAGCTTCTTCTTTATAGTTAATGTTACCTTACATTACATCTGGCTGACTTTATTGTTCACATGTTTGCGTTTTTCTGCACTCGACACCTACAATACAGACTACTAGGCCAACATGTCCGGTGCTTCCAATTTGCATAACGCAGCAAAAAAAAAAAGAGCGGGAAACAATCTGGATTGTTAAATAATATCACAGCATTGTGTTGCTGTGAGAAAGCAAAGGCAGACTTTCAGTTGTGAGTGCAGAACCAGCGTGGCCTGACAGTCTATCATGGTGTCTGGTGGCGATTCAGGTAAGGCCTCACCCCCTGTGCTTCAGCCCAATCCAATATTTTTTCCTGGTAATCCCCCTTCCACTCCTCAACACTGGTGCTCTTTCAGAGTTAAGTCCACATAAGCTCCCACTTGAGTGCCAGAGGCAGAGCAACAACAGGGATGGTGCGGTTGCCTAGCGACGTCTCAGTCACTGCACCTGAGGGTGTTGGGTAAACACCCTGAGCCTGCCAGAGGGAAGGAGAAAGAAGTAGCATCACTGCTTCCTTCCAAGACATTTAGGGGGCTGTTATTAATTTGTTGCATTCAGTGCTGTCATTTTTGCTTTCACACCATGGTGAGATTATATAACAAACCATATCTAAAGTTGAAGTTTATTTGTGTGTGCAGACACGCTCATGCCTGTGACTGTTCATCAGCACTTAGTTATGGGTGCTTTTGTCTGATTCCAAGATGGGATTTGACTGCTCTGATAGTGCTTCTCAGCAGGGTGTTCCTCTTGCACTTTTATGATAAGTCTCCAGTCTAAAATTCCTTGCTTGTTTACGCTCACAGAGGGGCTCAGTTTTAATGATGGTTAGAGGCTGATGAAAGCTCCCCCAGCCCCCATTACTTACATGAAACGGATGGTTATGAAAATCTTTATTAAGGTAAGACCCCTATGGCTAGATGAATCAGAAGGTTGTGATATTTTTTTCATTGACATTACTTTGCAAACCAATGAATTTGAAATTCCCTTCGTAATCCCACCATATTCACGCTGTGAGACAAATGCAATACTAGTCAGTTAATTAATTTTATCCTTTTCAACGCCTCCTTGCATATTGTTGATTAAGCTTTGAGCTTATGAATAAAACTCTCTCCTAGGAGGGACATGAGAATGTGATTTGGATGAACTGATGTGGCACACTGTGATCCAGTCACTGCACTTTATGATCCATTAAGATGCACAAATCCAGTAGCCTATAACCCCTTTTATCCTGAAATGAAAGAGAATGATTTTTAGCCTTTCCTGAGGAATCAGACTCTGAAATATAACATGCAACAAAAGTTCATTCGGTTACACTTCCTCACAAGTCCATTTCTTGTGGGATCTGCCCTCGGTCCACCTAGGTTAATGCTGACTTTAGGACTCTTGGACTTTCGTCTGGGGGTCGACCGGGGCAATCTGCTTTGGCCTGGAGATACTATAATAAGACCAGTGTTTATGGCCGCCACTGAAATGGGTTTGTAAGCGTGGCTGAACCTGTGAGGTATTGATGCGGGGGTTAATAGCCTGTTGGCCTCTTTAATGGAGCTGAATCAGGTCAAGCAGCAGGCAGTGCCAGCCCACAGGAGAGGAACATCTCCATTTACAAAGTAATTTCCTATATGAGGCAGGACAGGCACCAAAATGTGTTGAGTGCACACACCTGTGGTTCATACAGAGAAATATGTGACATGAACACACAGGAACAAACAGGCTGGTGCCAGACTAAACATGACACAGGCTGATGTGAAAATCAAAAATGCTTTTTACATTTTAATCCACTGTTTTTTTATTTGGTCAGTCCTGTGCTGTATACTGATCTTACTATGATCCTCAAGACTCAACTTGCTCAAATAATGACGTCCGGTTCCTAATCGAACCATTGCGAGGATGATGCATTGTTTCAATTTTCCAACTTGGTTGTTCACAGTGGCATAAAACTGAAATGGTCGAGAAATTGTAAACAAAAGCCATGTAGAGGAAATGGCAAGGGCAGACATTTCATGTCACTGTTGATTGGGACATTGCAAACATATCCCTGTGGGAGATTTTAAAGAATAAAGGCTGAAAAGATTAGGCAGCAGACCAAACCACTGTGAGGCATATGAGGAGGGATTACAGAACATAATGTTTCAAAAAACAGACTCATAGTAGTGATCATACAAGAGCTGTTAACCGTTTGTATACCAACACACAGTCTTGTATCACACAGTCAGTGGGCAAAAAAACAAACCCCTCCAAATACTTACATACTACAGTAGGGGATATGGGATCTTTGTAACACCACAGGGTTTTTCCTGGCTCAGGATGGGACTTTGGGGGGTGACTTTGCACGACAATAAGCATGGCCGCTACGCATACAGTAAAGGCAATGAGTTACCTTATGACCAAAATATATGCATTTTCTAGTAATTTCTGACCATTTGATAAACAAAATATATCCACAACCTGGAGGTATAAAGGTACACAAGTAAAGTATAATGTTAGTATAATAATATATTTACAGGTTACACTTGATTTGGATAATTTGCTTACAGTTTATTAGTTGAGATTAAGCTGTTTCACTAATAAAACCTCTCTCTAATATTAGCCTACACCACTGTGGTTAAGGTTTGATTAGTGCTAATGTTTGTGTATTCATTATAATTTCAGTAGGCTATAGGTTACTATAGTTTACCATTAGTAGCCTAATATTAATTCCAGTTGGACAAAACAGCAGTTTCATTTTTGTGGGTTGTTTTCAGTCATTCAATTATTGTGCAAGACAAAATCTACTTGGTGGTTATCTCTCATTTGTTTATGCAAAGTAGCCTACTAATTCGTCAATAATAATAACCGTGCATACAGAACAACGAGTTCAGCATTTCTAAAGTTTGCTGTAGTGCCTCCTCCAGGCTGTGATTGGTTGGTTTGCGAAAAAGTGATTTTGACGAGCTTGATGCATGCGGCTGCATGAAAGGCTCCCGATCTCCCTGCGGACATTAGCAGGCAGGCGAGATCGGGAACAGGTGAGCGTCACGTAGAGCCCAGAAAACCTGATTTGGAGAGCGCATAGGAGAGTCAATGTGCCGGTATGCCAAAGCATAAAATGTAAACCAGTGAATACCGGAACACTTCAAGCACAAATGGCTTTTATATTGTGAGAAATAACAGGAAGTTATCTCTCCCAGTAGCGCGAACTCACCTTCGTAGCGGAGCGTTCAGGCGCAGTCAAACCAACGCAGCCGCTGGTTTATTAATTTCTACAATCACCAACAAGTTATGAATCACCTGATTCACTCTGCACATGCTCAGTTTAGTCCTTATTACACATGGTAAAAAGTAGCACCCTGTGGCAGACACAGGGGCGTTTCCAGGCTCTTGAAACATTGGGGGCTTAGCCCATCCCAGAAGTCTTTCATGTTTTAGCCCCCCCCCCCCCATTGCTACCTACCCAAAGTATGTCTATAAAGCAACAGTAAATTATATATATATATATATTATAATTACTATTGATAACAATTAACACTGATAATTGGGGGGTTCTGGGGGTCCTCCTCCTAATTATCTGCATTCTGGTGATTTTCTTTTCACCAATTTATTGAGGAAATGTCTCAGGCGACAGTTCAAAATAAGAAGAATATAGTGTAATATAATGCTGTAAGGCTGTCAGGTATATTTCTCCTGTAGATCAACCTAAAGTCATTTTAACCTTTTCACCTCAATGATAAAATAGCTTCATTAATCTGAATTCAGTTAAGAGTTATTTATTGATGAAATATTTGAAAATTTTGAGCATTAAACACTGAATTTCCTGCATTCTGGAGACATTTTCTGCACATATTTATGGTGGAAATGTCTTTATTTTTATAAAGGGAAGGACAAAATTTAGGTGGCAGGTGACAATTCAGAATATAAAAATATAATAGAATGTAATGCAGTAACCAGTAGCTTATTATTTTTTTAGCTTATATTTATATATTGGTTATTTTCGTACATTTGGCGAATTATTATTATTTTTGGCCCTCCACACCGCTTGAGTAGAGGGGGAGGGAGTGGGTGCTGTAAGAGATGTGATTGGGCCAACCCAATGTCAGTGTAGGCCTATGCTTTATGGGCCGATCGTTGGCCCATTTTTAAAAAACAGTTAGGCCAATATAAATAAATAATTTGAATAACTACTCGATGAGACTAGCGCACTGCTCTTCATCAGAGGAAGAAAACCGAAACTGAAAACATCAGTGATCAGACAGAAATATCACCACAATTCCACACAAATGTTCACTTAAATCATGTTTATTGTGTGTCTATATAGATGTCTTTCATGCAAGTTGGTAGTGCCAATGTTTTAACTGTAAGCTTTAAGGTAAGCTAGTTCATGGGTACAAGAGTTTGGGTTAGTTGCCAGTGGTGTGGTCTATGTGAGGTCAACGATTTCTAGAAAATCACTTAAAAACGCGAGCATACATAACAAGATCGTTTTGTGACAGAACTTAACTGTTTTTGTAGCCTGAAGCTCCTGCCGCTTCAGGTGACACAGCATTTGCAGCAGACGACATGAACGTTAAAATGAATGAAACCACAGAAAATAAGCCAGATGAGTCTGAGCTCCATCCCACGCAGTACAGAGAACAAGCCAGATGCTTTTGTCATGTTACTTGGTAAGTATAAGTAGCATATACATTATCATTAATGTAATTAAAGTAGCTGTAACAGCAGGGTATATTGAACTGTATCTAAAACTAGCTAACTTCACTAACGTTAGTGTAATGGATCAATGAATGTGAGAGAACAGAAGAGATAAAGGGAAGTGTGTGTGTGTTTGTGGATCTGTGTGCGTCTGTGTACAGTAGTAGAAGTAGCAGTTCCTGGATGCTTTCTCATGCATTTAATCTCATACAGTGCATAGCCTAAGTTTGACAATAGTTTTAGAAGATGAGTGACCATATTCATATTCTAAGGCTAAATGTAGCTTACAGCATGTTTATAACACATAAGCAGTCTTTCAGAAAGCTCTCAGTTACATGTAGATGCGTACTGTATGCATTAGTGAGTGTGGTGGTGCTTTTGGGGTGTCGCTCTAGGACGCATTGCTCTGGGACGGGTGAGTATGAGGCTGGGAGGGAAAAATCACAGTATACTCACTACAAAAAACCTAGACTACACTACTGGTTGTAACAACAAGAGTCTGGGTTAGTTGTAACAACAATGAAAATGTTTTGTTGTATTTATATTTTTTCTTTGAAATTCAGTATGTGTCTGACACACACAGTAAGGTTTTTATTACTATGTTCAAAAGACCTGTAGGCTTCTCTGTGTGCCTATAAGGCCTGCAGAGGATTGTTTAGGAACGTTTTACTCCTTGTGTTTGAGACTAAACTATGCTTTTTCTGTTTGTGTTGCAGAGATAACACTTACACCATTTAATTTCATTCACATCTAACTAGTTTTCATCACATTTTGAGTACACTGGCTTGAAAGAGCTCCAAGATACAGACAGAACATCCTTGGTCCCCTCCACTTTTATGTACTGTTGAAGCAGTTTTTCAACTTTCACACCACACTGCTCAACAGATCGCTGATATCAATTTTCCTTCATTTTATCACATAATATTTTTATAAAACCTATTTTATATGCTCTTATGCGCCTTCTCTAGAAATTGAGAAATGCTTCAGCCCAAATATCCAGGAGGTATCTCACTTTGTGATGAGTACAGGTTTGTCCCCTGGTGCAAACACGCTACTAGTTCACCAGTTGCCAGAACAGCATGAGAAAACTTTTCTAAACTAAATGACACATACAGTAGTATGCTTGCTGTGATTGGTTTGAATGGTGTTCACACCAGATATGAACCGATCCAGAGTTCACTTGACAGCTGTCTGAGGCGGACCACAGAGCGGTTGTTTGGTCCGCACCAGAATTTCGAGTCTGCTGTTCACACCAACCCAAACGAACCCCATCAAAGGGGGTAAAAGCCCCAGGGTTCTGTTGAACCGATTTAAACATGGCTGGTGCGAGCACACATTTTACCAGACTTTTCAGAAAATTTGCAAAAGAATATGTGAATTTAGAAAATATATTAATAAAACATGATGGAAATATGGTATTTATGTTTGTTTAATTATTAATTTGTGGAAATTTTCAGTCTCCTCATTGCCCCACAAAGACCTGATGTTTCGTCTGCTGACATTTTTCATCTCTCCAGTGGAGTGGAATTTTCAGTGGGCGTTCAAATCACATGCTGCATGCACGTCATGATTTATTCGCCAAATCTGTCTTCCATTGCACTGTGTGGGATTTTCTTTATCTTGATTTATTTTTTATCGAAACACCAACCAAACACACTATTGTAACTTTTTTTTCTGACTTTCCCCCCAAATTTTCAGGGTTTCCACTCCGGATGTTTTTATTGGCACTATAAGTGTCTGTACCAAATGATATATGAGTATATATATGATATATAAAGTTGCTACAATGTGACACTAAAAGAAAAACCTTTAACCCCATGGTGGTGCAAGTGGAACAGTCAAAGAATCAACACAAATGTCAAAATTGAATAGCAATCCATTTGATATGTTTTTGAAATATTTCCATCTGGACAAAAGTGGATCAACAGACTGAGATTGGCATCCATAGAGCAACGGCGATAGCATGGCTAAAAATTGTCAAAAGACATAAAATAACAACAACAATGAATATAAATAACCATGAGACCACTTTAGGCCAAGAAAGTCACCTCACCTTGAAGCACTGTTTAAGATTCAGAAAGACAAAATTTAATTACGTATGAAAAGAGGCTATTTGCCATGAAACATAGGTAGATTTTGCTCTTGTGATGAACAAAGGAGTTTATATACAAAGGGCACACACATAAGAACAGAGTCATCAAGCTGCGACTAATCATCTTAGATTGGGCACATGCCCAGAGAGGTTGTCGTTCCTCCCTGTCGTGTTACTTTAATATCATCATTACAAGACTAATTCTGTTACATATGTGTGGTGGTCAATTATTTATTTATACTAATGACTGCTATACATGCATTATTCATGGTAAGCGTTGCTCTGTCTTCCTGAAGTGATGCTGACAGAGGGAAATGGAGGGGAAGATGGGAATGGAAGCTTGATTGTACCCTAAAGAACACCAGACTGACTTGGCTGCTAAGGAATCATCTCCATACCATTTGGAGATGTAGCCAGTGTCCCAGGGAAGGCACTTAAACTGTGGCTAAGGTGAAGAATTACATGCAGTTGATTAGAGGAGCCGCTCTGCTCGAGGACACAGCTCGAATATCCCACTGTACTCTAGCATGTAATCACAGAGAAGTCGGTCTCTACAGAGATGCTCAGATTTCACGTACTTGTGTTGAGGATGTCAACATGAACACAAGGGCAATCCCATGATGCGTCCTTCTCTGTGATTATATTATAAGTGTTGCTGAATATGACAAGTGTGCTTGGCCAGTTGTTTGAACATTCACAGTGTTAATTAACTCACAAGAGACATGTTAAAAAATGAATGGTCAAAATCAGCACAGCTGTGCTTCGAGCTAAGTGCTAACATCAGCATGGAAATACGCTTACAGTGACAATGCTAACATGCTCATGATATGCAAGTGTAATGTGTACCATGTTCACCATCTTAGTTAAGTGTGTTAGTATGCTAACAATTGCTAGTTAGCAATAAACCCAAAGTACAAAGACATTTGCGTCAATGTCATTTGTTTTGCAGGTATTTAGTTATAAATCAAAGTACTGGACAAATAACAAATTAACATACAAGAAAATTTGACCTGATGGCGGTGCTAGATGAGAACTATAGGGATAACCAAAAATCACCCCATTAACATTAAAGTCAACCTTGTGGTGGTGTTAGAGGAAAAGTCAGGGGATCCCTCATGTCAGTAGGATTCATCCTCTCCCCCTGTACAAAATGTCATGACAATTTATACAATAAAGCTCATAGGAATAGCTTTTGACATGTGGCCCATGAGATTAGGTAATAATGCTGGACGCACCTCACTGTATATACAGTAGGTATTTTTCTTGGAAGACATTTTGACGTCACAGCAGGAAATACAAAGGTGTTAATGATAAAATAAATGATTGCTCAATTCGATTTAACAGTAGAGACTTTGTTAATGTTAATAATTATACCTGTACGTTTCGTACTATGACAAGCCCTAGTGTTTCAAATGAGCAATTAACCAATTTATGTGTGACTAACTGACACGTGGTGAACCGGGGGCTTTTCAAGTGCTGTTTGTCGGTGCACAGACAGTGTTTCAGCCTTGACTTATATGAACACCCAGTCTAATAGCATCTCCACGGGACCAGCCACCCATATCATAAATGGCTGGTCGTTAAACAGTAGATATTCTCTCCCCCACTTGCAGCAGGAACATCACATTTATTCTGCTGCTTTGATCTCATTTTAGACTGAGTCCTGAAATAGCAGGAGGCTCAGAGTGGTGTCAGCAGAAAAGCAGCCAGCAGAGCCAGCCCGTCCTGGGCAGTACCTTTACTGAATAGCAACATTAACACTTTAACTAGGAGCAGTTGATCACGCAGCCGGCATCAGAACCCCCCCCCCCCCCAGCACTGGCCCAAGAGACTCAATAGC
>NC_060167.1:30659581-30813426 GCF_021292245.1 Micropterus dolomieu
CCCCCCCCCCCCCCCCCCCCCAGCACTGGCCCAAGAGACTCAATAGCTATATGGAGAGGAAATGAAAAGAGGCAGTCTTGGACATGTTTGAAGAGGAGATCTTTATTTACAACACACAAAGCACTGGCTGCAAGCCAGCAGCAAATCTCTCAGTCTATATATGCCATTTATCAAGGGGGCAACTTGAGTGTGCTTTCTTCTATCACTCTGCCTATTGGCCACAGGGAAACCTCAGCTAAGCCCATCAAAGAAACCTTCCCTGAAGTAAATCTCCGTATCTGCTATGACCAAGATGCCCTTTTACCAACTTGATCATTATTTGAGAGCAGTGGCGCCCACCTCTGAAGGCTCCCTTATTAACATGGGTCCAGAATTCTGATGGGTCCATAACAGAGTTCAGCATTGTACTAAAGATGAACTTGGGTTTTTTACTGAGTGTTCTTATTACAGGGATGGGATACTTCACTGTAGATGAGGAAAAAGCACTGGTAACTAGTCCACTATGCTCCACCAGCTCTGCTCACCTGTACCTGTCTTCTGTACCTCTCCATTGCCCACTCCTCTAATTTCCGGCCATAGTGGACAACCCAATAAGTATCCCTCTATTTCACTACCTCATATTTAACCTTTTTTACAAACCATTTTCTAAATGTTATCCATTGTCCCTACTGTGCTTGGATTTCACTTCCCTCGCCCCCTCCAACCCTGGCTTCCATCTTACTAATCACCTCTCCACACGGCCTACCTGGATTTTGCCACCACCTCATTTTTCTCCCTCTCTCTTACTGCACTGCCTCTCTGCTTTCTCTCTGGGTGTCTCATTAAAGGAGCTCTATCTAATGAGATTACGCCGTGGGGATTAATGGCGTGGCTAATTGATAGACACACAGCCGGAGAGGATTAAATCCCTTTAAGTCCCCAGTGGGCTTTTTGGCACTTCAGCTGACTAATTGAAATCACAGGAATGGACACAAATATACTTCCTGACCCCATACACTGCTCTACGTCTCTTTCTTCTGAGATGCAATAAAAGTACAAATAGCGAGTGTTTTATTAGAAAATTAATCCATATCCAAACAATAGGGTCAGAGATTAACTGCGTAACTCCAAAGGGAGTCTGTTTTGCTTCATGACTGTAACACTTTAAAATACATTGGTCCACAGTAAAAAATAAAGAAGGTGCAATCATTCAGTGCAAATACAAACCAGTCATTTCATGAACAAGTAAAGGTGGGAAAGCAGTCAATTTAAAGCCACTATGTGTAGAATCTGTATGTGATTATAGCATACACATCAAATGACTCTAGTGTGTGTGTTTGTAGAAAAATGAGACAATCCTGAAAACTGATGCAGTCCCTGAGCTGCTTTCAGCTCATTCATCATCAGTCTTGGCTGTTCAGTCAATGGGGGTGGGTGGGGGCTAGAGGCATGCATTGCTGTCTGCCATATTATCTTCTTTAATACTAGCACAGGGGGTGCGCAAACATGGGAAATGTTAAAATCCAACACATAGTGGCTTTAAGTCTGGGCTAGTATAGCTAAAGCTGTAACAAATAATGATTTTAAAGACAAGAGTCCTGTTATAATTTAAAGCTTTGAGTGACATGAAATGACCAGCACTGAACCAATCTGGCCATGTCACACAGTTCAGCATACTCCGGAAGATGATGCACGTAGGGAATATTCAAAAAAGATGGCACATTTTCAAAACATGTCTTGTTTATTTTCTGAAGCACACATCCAGTATCTAGATGAATGAAGAAAAGAATTCCAGGACACGGAATAATAGAACAACTATCAGCAGGCATGGCCAATGAACTTTTCTCTGTCCTGAGGCCAGAGGCCAACAGGAGGAACACGTCCGTCAGTGACAATACAGGTTGAAAGGGGAAGGCTGTGTTTTCACATATAAAAGGAGTATAACAAAGCATTTTAGAAAACAATCTCAAAAGAAAAAAAACTAGCAAACCATGTATAAGCAGGCATCTTAAAAATGGAACTATGCTTCAACAGAAGACAAAGAAACAAAAATATCCATATATTAAAAATGAACGGGCCAAAAATCCCCTAAGCCCAGTGAAGAGCTGGAGAAAGAGCAGCAACTTTTATGTCATCAATACTTCAAAAATAGGTATCTTACAGTATTTTAATTTTCTCAGTGTCTTTATACAGAGTATATTCATATAGTTTCTTCTGACTATTTTCACATTCTCACCACATAGTAACAAGTGCTTTAAGTAAAACATTTTGAAAAAAAAAAATCATGCACTTTAATAGTTTTGTTGGCCTATAAAAAACGGGAATGTTCAAGGCGACAAAAAAAAAAATTTCTCAGATGCCTTTGTTCCAAGTCATTTCAAGTTCCACTTTCTTACATTGTCTGACTAATCAGATCATGCCTACATAAGGTTTACACTGTGGAGAAAGCAACACAAAACCATACAGGGCAGGCAAGCTTCTCAACATAAAGGCTCCTAAACTCATGAGTCCATAGAGGAAAGGCAGGCATTCTCCACTACATTAGAAAACCCCCACATGTATAAAAATGGTCTCACACACTGTCAGTGGGTCAACAGGTGATGCTTGTGAGAGCAGGTCCTTGGAGAAGAGGGTTGTCTTTACCACAACAACTCTTGTTGGCTTCTTTTAGGCCCATAATTCATTGGGTTATGATATCCGATAGTCTGCCCTGGTTGTGTCCTTCCCTCCTGGGACTGGCTGCTGGGGTTGTTTATCTGCACCACTGTGAAGGGGAGAGGAGAGGGACAGGCAGGGCTGGTTTGAGGAGCGCAGGGGGCGACGAGAGAATGCGCCTCCACTGTACTGCACGAATGGCAACCGATCCTGAGATAGCAGGAGTCTGATACAAAAACACACCACAAAAGGCACTTTATAAAATGACAGTGCTTCTGTTCTAAGGAAATTCAAGTTGACAGAGTGAAAGAGAGAGTCAGAGAGCGCCTTCCCAAGAACATTCTCTTCAGTGTGAAACTAAAGCAAGAGATGGTGTCCTTTTAACAATCAATCAAAGCACAAATTCACTACTTGTGTCTCTCACGACCGCCTTGATTCATCCCCAGAGAGCTCCAGGTCCAGCGTGGTGAGAGAACAACAAAAAGAAGAAGGAAAAAAAAAAAACATCACACTACAAACGCGCCACGAAAAAATATAAAGCCAGAATACAGTTGCGTAGCAGTGGAATTCATGTTTTTGCGGGCTCGGTCGCTGTGAGCAAGCTAACGCAGCGCATGTCTGCCATGGAGACTGCGTCATGTTCTTGGCCCCTGAATGTGGTTTCTAGGAGCTTCCACCCAACCGATCACGCCTCTCCCAAACCCTGCTGTAGCCCCACCCAGCCTGCCGCTCCGCTCTCAGTCATCGTCCCCTCCTCCGTAGAGGTCGGCCAGCTTCTTGAAGCGAGGGCCCCAGTCGTTGAGGTAGTCGTAGTCCTGGTCCCCTGAGCTGGTGGAGTTGAGCGAGCTGACGGAGCCGGCGGTTGAACCACTGCCCTCGTAGTCGAACACCAGCAGGGAGTCGTAGGGAGGAGCTGTGGGGTCATTGTCTGCTGCCCTCAGACCCTGGAGACATAAAGATTGACAGATGACAGATCTGCAACCCACACTCTACAGTTATAGTCTTTCCTGTTCTGTGTGGTTAGACCGATATATCAAAACTGGATTTAGGCCAATCATTGTTGTTCAGCAACAATGTAATGGAGCACAGGTTTAGGTGGCCAGACTGTAGAAGTTCCAATAAACCTAATAAACCAATTTGCTTACGCACCAATTAAGGTTTTAATGTTCCATCACGGTCTGAATGCCGTTTTAGAGCCAGACATTGAGCTGTGTACAGGGGCCAAATATTTCTCACAGCATCTCTGCTGGCAGGAATACAATTCTGGAGTGAAAAAAGTCTGCAATTTGTTTTGAAAAACGTAACAATCCCTCCCAAAAAAAGGTTCAGATCTCATGTAGTGTAAGCCTTTGTGTGAGTCACATCAGTCAGGTAACATTAACAGTCTGTGAACACCCAGCTTATAAATAGGAACATGAAATCAACACAACACCACAAAATATTTCCTCCACTCTTCAACTTACATCATTAATGAAGTCTCCTATATCTCCAGGGTGGGGCAGACTGGGTCTGACAGGGTACTGGGACTCAGCAATCACTGGTCTCTCATCCACCCTGCGCACCCCAGCTGGCTTATTGATGATGTGGTCTAAAGACTCGGGCTGCTGCAGCTGGCTAAGGTCATAGTCCTGGATGAAGTCCGTAGAGAAAATGTTGAGAGACATCCTAATGTTCATTTCCTATACATATACAGTATATATATATATATATTTTTTTTTTTTTGGGGGGGGGCTTTTTGCCTTTATTTTGGATAAGACAGCTGAACAGAGACATGAAATGCAGGAGAGAGGGGATGACAAGCAGCACAGGGCCGTGGGCTGGATTAAAACCCAGGTCACTGCCATAAAAACTCAGCCTTGTTCATGGGTATGTGTGCTATACCAGTTGAGATAACTGGTGCCTCAACTTCTTGTGCTTTTATTCGTAATTTACTAATCTATTTATTTTTTTCAGATTTACTTTCATTGAAAAATGTGTGTTTTTTTTTTAACAATCAAACCCCAAATTAATAACCTCCTTATATTCTGCTGATTCTCTAACTACAGTGCATGCATTGAGTTTTGAATTGTGCTCAGTTTACAAGTTGGTACATATCCTGTGGTTTCGTTGTCCACCCTCACAGACTCACAGGCTTTGATGTGCATTCATGTTGAGTCTGCGAGGGCTCAGGACTGACCTGCAGAGAAATATGTGCAACAGATCTGTGGTTTCTAATGGACTTTTGAGCCCTTTTGCTTGAGGAAATTACCCATAATAGACAGTAATGTTAGAAACAAGAATGTTAGGGGAAGTCTGAAATGATAAAAAAGATACTAAAAGAGCTTGCAAGAACATGTAAACATTCATCAAACATTACTGATATTATCAATGTTGGTGTTTAAATTCATTATACAAACAACTCACGCTACTCTTTTTCCATATGAAATATGAGCCTCACATTCCTCTCAAAGCATAGTCGCTGATCATGCAGGTGACATCTTTGACAACTCTCTCTCACACTTACACACAACACTCTTACTGCTTATATTTATGTGTTAATTATTCTAACTGCACTAGGTGCTTGCTGTTCAATCTATATTCACTGCTGATTTCTAAACAAAACGGTACATAAATAGTCTGTGGTTAATACAAATCAGCTTAGGTTAAAAATCTATTTAAAATGTTTAACTATGTGTTGTAAATAGAGCAGACTGTTGACTTCCCTTAACTGCTGCAGCTGATAAATAATTGTACCCACTAAATCCTCATGCAGGTGCCTAAGAGTGAAAATATGGCTATTTACACTGCAGCCATCTGATTCTAACGTGTATTTGCATGTTAGATATCCGGTGTGTGAGGGTGTTGGAAAATAGCAAGTATCAAAAATGGTATAATTAATAATACATTTATGAATTAATCAAAGCCTTTGCAGCTTAACATTATTGAAGGTTATCGTTTATTTAGAAAATAGTGTTACATAAGAAGAATTGGTGTGTCGCACTTGTATAACTTATATAACAATTTCTGGGCAGAAAAAAGGGGCTGGTGTTATATGGAAAGATAGATTTTTCAAGCCCAGGAGCATTTTCTGCTCCAGCATTTGTTCGTAAGGAAGAGGGCAGATTGCACCCTGAAAACATTTTTCTCTCACTTCTAGAAGAGTATATTTTGTTCTCTACAGACTCAATCTACGGCCTTTCCCAATCTTCCCAGTCTTGTTCACAAATTTTACAATTTTGGTAGATGGACTCATTTTCTGTGTTCTTTCATTTTCACTTTCAGTATCATTTTATACTAATAAGTCCTTAGATATTAGCAGAAAGCTTTAAACTGTCTCCAGTCAAAATTTTATGGTAATTTTCTTTAGTTAGCATTACTGCCAATGATTGGAACAAGACTAACACATGTATGGTAAAGACTGGCTTGATAATTGGTTTGACTCCTGACTCATTACAAAATGTTTTGGAGGAAAGAACCAGGGGAGTGTTCAAACTGTACTTCAGTTTCAAAGTTGACTTGTCGACTTTTTTTTCAAGCGAAAAATGCCAAAAATTCGCTGGTTCCAGCTTCTCAAACAAGAGGATTTGATGTCATATATTATAGTAAACTGAATGTTCTGTGGTATTAGACTGATGGTTGAATAAATTACCTGGATTGCTATTTTCTGACATTTCATAGACAAAACTATTAATTGATTAATCAAGAAAATCAATTTATTGATCGATTTTATTATTATTATTATTTTTTGTGGCTAGGCAGGCTACATCTACCGTCCTCTTGGAATTTGTATTAGTTTGACTTGTATTGATCAAACTACCTTAAGGGGTTTAATAAAGTCATTTAATTTAGTCTATTAATATTCTATAAAAATTCCTGACCTTCCGTAAGAGACAGTAAATGCCATCTTTGACCAAAAAATGAGAGTTTGTGTTACAACAAATAACATTTCTCAAAGATGCCACAGCTGGTTATTTGCTTTTTATGACTTTTGTTATTATGTATGTATTTATGAACTTCAAATGATACCTGGTCCTCCTCTCCTCCTCCCTCCTCATCATACTTTAGGATGTTGTCCCTGACATCGTCCTCGGGATCTATCAGCAGGGGCTTTGCCTGCCGCTCCTTCTCTCTGCGCTTCATCCACACCACAAAGAGCAAAACCATACCTATGAAAAACAGAAACGTTAGTAGTAGTCAAAGGCCCAGTTTATGAACAGCTGTCATAGAGAAAAGGTGTTGGTGTAACAATTGGTTCAGCAGTCTTATATTTACATTTACATTAGTCATTTGCACAGTGTGTGTAGGTTTGATCCTTCTACTGTGTGGTACTCACTGAGCAGTATGATGATGCAGATAAGTATAGCGATGATGGCTCCGGTGCCAAGGCCGGCAGCTGCCACAGCCCCTGTGGCGCTGCAGTCCCCGTTGTCGTCACAGGGACAAACTTTGACTCTGATCACAGAGCGATTGGACAGAGGAGGGTTCCCCGAATCTGACACGATGATGGGGATCTCGTACACACTCGCCTCCAGGTAAGGAATCCTTAGCCTCAGCTGAGCATAGTCACCTGGAGAGTGGGAGTGAGATAGTGTTGATGATGGAGAGAAAACAGTAGAAAGGTGGGGAAACATTAGGGGGAGTTGTAAGAGGGAAAAATACATGAAGGTAGAGAAGAAGAAGAAGACAAAGGGGAAAATAAGAAATAAGAATAATAGAGAAATTACATTTTGTTGTACACTGCAGAATATCATGTCATCATGTGCGTAGGTACAAGTGAATGACATACCAAATAAAAGCTGCAACCAAACAAACTGCACAGCAATCATTCTGACATGTATGTATGCGAGGAGGCATTAAAGATATAAGAAAACAACAGAACATATAACCTTGAGCATCTATCACTCAGTCAAGCTAAGACAAGAGCCTCAGTGGGAGAAGAATCCAGGTATGCGATCAGATTTGTCCTCAAGACAACTGCTGTGATACATCCATCTGGGTGGATGAGGTGACAGATCGGCTGCTCGGGGGACAGAGAGATGAATGGGTCTCATTTGTCACAAACGATAGATCGTACGTCAACACTGGATGGCACCCGCGTCTCTCACTGTGAGCTTTGTGAGACATTTTGTTAAACTTGGACTTCTCTCACAGCTTACAGCAATCCCTGGTCCCCTGATTGATGTCGCCAGTTACTCTGCAGAGGGGTTTTGCATCCCATCTGTTAAGTTTATGGTTTAATTCGGCTGGGGATGCAGAATGGTCATATATCATTCCCACATACCTCCTAAATATCACAAGGGTGGGTAAAGTATTTGCAATATGAATCGTAGCTTTACAGCATTTATTTACCGCTGAGTCTTGAAATAGTCCAGTTGCGGCGAACGCTGGCGGGAAAAGAAGGCAGCTCGAAGACAAAGGGCCCCACGTTGGGGTCGGCGTCAGCGTCAGAGGCTGTGATGTTGATCCTGGAGTTGGGGCGCGCACGCTCGCACACCTGGGCCTCCCGGGGTATCAGCACCGGCGCATTGTCGTTCACGTCAATCAGGTAGATCTGGAGGGTTCCTGTCCCGCTGGCTTGAGGCGAGCCTGAGGGGAGGCGAGAGGAAAGAGAGGAGGCAGAGAGATCAAAGGAGGAGATGGTGAGAAAGTAACATAGCGAGGCATAGGAGTAAAGATGAAATGATTGGAGATGGAGCAAAAAAAAAAAAGCCAAGTGTGATGAGAAAGCTACAGAAGACTGCAAAACAATCCCTCCATTTCAATTACATTCTTGTAGCTGATCCATGTGTGGAAGTGAGAAAATGAGGCGTACTGCACAAGCAAAGGAACAATCAGAAAGAAAAAGGTTTTGTTTACTGAGGGACTGTAAGTGGAGGGATAATACTGTACACATTTGTGCTGGAGCACCAAAACAAAACAGCCAGAACAAATGAAAGGACACATAAATGTTTTAGTCCTTGTGTTTAGAACTGGCTGCTTTCCGCAAAGACTCGAGCGAGACTCGCATTGGAGGGGACAACGCTCACACAAAGATTGTTGTAATCTGCACTCTGCAAAGCCCACTGGGAAACGACTCAAAGACTAACCCTTCACTACTTTCAGCAACACAAGCTCATCATAACTTATTCAGGTTTTCTCACCACTGTCAGAGCAGAACAGAACCATCAGGTTGGGAGACATCTTTTTGATGTTTTATGCATTAACAGCAAATCCTCTAATGTGCTTTGATTACAGCAGACACAGTAACTGACCTGCACTTAAACTGACTGAGAAATGTTTTTCTGCCACACTGTTTCTGTTGCCCTTCGTGCTGTACAACATGGTGCTGGGAATAAGCGCCTCATTGTTTTTGAAGTACACTGCTAGCTTTGAAAAAAGCAAAGTGAACTTGAAGTTGCTTTGCGGCTCAGTGCAACATGAAAACAGTGAAAACATTTGCAATGAGCTTGAACTCTACTGTGAGGTTAAATTTTTAACTCTTGGACTAAAAATGAACAAGAATGTCTCTTTAAAAAACACATTTTCTCAATTAGCTTGTTACTTTGAGCGATGGTGTCCACATAAGATCTGCCAAAGTTTGAGATAGTCTGCTGTTTTGTCTGTGCTCATCTCACTGGTTTGTGGTGGGTGAGGCTCATTTATATGTTTCCATGCACTAATCAGGATTCAGTAACAACTGAATCTGAACAACGTGACAGTTATGGGGGTTGTTTATTTCTGTTGCCATGCCAACTGTCAACCAAATCTGATCAAACCACACCCAAAAAGTCCCAATGAAGCAGATTAGCTCAGTTTTCCAGTGCTAAGCTCTTATAATTAATAATAAAGAAGGATGTTTTCTTCCAAAATCTAACTATGATAGCTGCTTGTTTAGTCATCAGTATTTAATGTCATAGCGAAATACTCAAGGTGTGAAGTTTTCAAGGGCTCAAAGTCATTCAAGCACTGGCAGAAGTTTGGCCACATTATGCAGAACAAATCAGCAAAAGAAAGATTCATAAATGATAATCTCTCTCATTTTAAAGCGTTTGGGTTCACTGGGATGTTGTGCAAATCACTGACATAAACATATGGGCAGAGTAAAAATGATCAAAAGACTCCAGTGTGCTTCAAAGGCACAGCACACAAGTTGAGTATTATGTGATCAGAAATGTATTATAATCACCAGTGTAAATTTACTTAAGTAGTGTACTTAAGCGCAAGTTTGAGGTACATGCACTTTACTTGAATATTCCCATTTTAAGCTACATTATACTTCTACTCTACCACATTTTAGAAGGAAATATTGTACTTTTTACTTTCAGATTGTACACAAAAATCTCATTTCAATACAGGATGATTTACTACACAGAAATATTTAAGCAATTAGCTTCACCTCAACCAGTTAGATCATCAGAAATGTTGGGAACTTGATGTCATGATATTTATTTATATTTATGACATTATATATTTCACAATATAGCAAATGTATTCAAAATCAAATCTAAAATCATACACTGTGTTCCACTGTTATGTATTACATCTGACAAACCTTGTTACAAGTGTAGATCACAAACTTTAATAACTTACTGCGGTGGCATGTGTTTAAAATTTGCTCAGAATCATTCATTCAATCTTGTACAACAATAACAAAATGTAGATTATCAATAATTCCTTTTCATCCTCAATAACAGTAACCAGTAATAATTTGGCAGTAATATGCATTAAATATATACCACCTTAAGGGGTCATTCTGCAGGAAGAGTGCTTTGACTTGATACTCACTTTTGTTTGCTGATAATACTTCTGCACATTTACTTTAAAATATTTTTAAATTAAGACTTGTAAATAAGTATTGCTATTGTAATATTACTACTTTTACTTGGGTAAAGGAATATTTCTTTCACTACAGACAATCATTAACATTCTTCAGTGACACTTGTGATCATAACATTACAACCTCAAACTTCAGATGTAGAAAGTATGTCCACTGCTCTGTTGAACAAACAGACCGCAGTGATATATAGTGGCCTTGATATTCAGTTGACAACCCCCAGTACACAGACTGTCAGCATGCTGAACAAAATTCCTGATGCAGTGCAGCATAGATAGAGTTTACCCCAGTAGCTCATCAGTGTTGTATTTCAACTTTTTTCCTCTATCAGACAGTAACTTGGTGCATCAACTATGTAAAGGTCTGTTGCCCCAGGCCCCAAGGCCCATCGACCGTCTTGTCGGTTATGATTGGCTGGGTGCTTTGTTGCTTCTTACGCTTCGCTTGAGTAGAATAAGTAAAGAGAATTTCAATCAAAGTAGAATATATCCCCTTGTTGACACTGGGCTCTGAAATCAATAGGCAGTCAACACTTTGAGCTTAAGTTGGTGTGCTTCGGGGCAACCAATGCCTCATTTCTCACTAGAGTAAAAACACCTGGGTCCCTCCTACTTACACAGAGAGTAAGCACCTCTATTTGTACTACTTTAGTTCTTTAGCTGCGTTCATTGTTGCAGCACCTGAGGCTGATACTCAAGACCTTCAAGACATATATTATTCGGATTTTTCCAGGGGTATGAAGGTCAGTGCATATTTATATACAGTATACCTACATACATACACTGATGGCAGTGGCATGCTCATCAGAAACAGGGTTCAGTATCTTGTCCAAGGACACTTCGACATGTAGACTGGAGGAGCCAGGGATATAACCACCGACCGTTTGATTAGTGGAACCTCCTGAGCCACAGCCAATGGGTGAGGTGGGGTGTGCTGAAGTGAATGAAACAGCTTACAGACTGTTTTCAGTCACATGTTCTCTGCAGTAACCCTGCACTGTTATGTCAAGAGAAGCAATTCACAGAACGAGACCATGTCTGAAGGTACAGATCCAATATATAATATAATAGCTACATTATGTTTCATAATGTGAGCATAGTTTTAGATGATCGGTGCCTGACTAGTGTGAAATATGCTAGAAAAATGTGTTACTCGATTAAGTTGGGCTGTTATGACAACTGTTACATTCATCCCCCGCCTGTGCTACAGTACTTTCCTCCTGATGATGAATGACGATGAAAACCAATAACAGCTTCCTTTTCATTCTTCTGATGATTGATGATTGAAACATAGCTGAAGAAAGTTTTTCACAACGACAAAAAAATGTTAGAAAAAGTTAGAATGCTAATATTTGCTAGTTAGTACTGAGCACAACTTACCAGTGAGGCTGATGGAGATGCTTTTTAGTTATACATGACGTTGGTCATAAACTAGTACTGGGTAGAATTGTGAGCTGATGATGGCGCTAGATGGAAGATTAAGGGATCGCCAAAGTTATTATAATTCATCCTGAAGGGAACCAAATTTCATGGAAATCCATACAATATTTCTTGAGATCTTTCAGTCAAACCACTAATGTCAACCTCCAGGTAGAACTAGGGCAAAGGTCAGGGGATCACCAAAGTCATCCTCTTGGGACTATAAATGTCTGTACCAAATTTCCTGGTAATCTATCCAAGTTGTAAAGATATTTCAGTCTGGACCAAAGTGGTGGACCAACATCCATTCCATCCCTAGTGCCACGCTGCTAATGTGGCTAAAAAGGGCCTCTATTGTCCTGTATATGCCGTACTGTTCATCAGATAATCACGACACCCACAGTCATCCTGACTTACCAGACTTACCATTGTCGAATGCCAGGAATGTGGCCTCGTACATGTTGTTTTTGACATACATGGACTCGCGGTCCAGCAGGGCCGTGGTGGTGATCTGACCATTGGTCCTGTTGATCTTCAGCCAGTTAGCTGGGTCTGACAGCTTGGAGTACCTGTACATACACACACACACACACACACACAGCCACAGAGACAGACAGACAGAGAGTGAGAAAGCAAGATACCTTATTAAATACATATGCAAATATACAGAAACATAGTCCACATATTAACATTTGCAGCCAGCTATTACTTGAATTCCAGCAGCTCTGAATCTTTATTTGTTGATCTAAAGTGCCCATTATCAGGTTGAATGTTCATTACCATAATAAGCAATACCAGCCAAGCACCTTTGAAATATTACAGAGACATGGAGAGCGGAACATATGTTCACCGAGCTTATCATAGCAGCAGCTCATTAGCATGAAAACCTGTACTCGTATGCAGAACAACCAAGCAGTGCTCTTAACAACTTCACTGCTCTTTGTACCCACACAGCCCGTACAGCAACTGTCATCTGTGTCACCAGTTGTGACATTAACGCAGTGGAAAGAGACAGGTGCAATTAAAGTCCATAAATCCCATTAGCAAGTATGACGAGTCTAAACAACAGGCCGAGTGGAAAAATTGCTTCTCTCTCACATCTAATGAGAGATGGTTAATTACAGACAAGCGAGAAGTCTCACTGGTAGGTAGATGGTCAGCGTGTCACCGCAGTGACAGGAGGACGGGGTTAGAGACATGCTTCTGAATGTAAACATGGTTGGTAGAAAACATGATGAGGGTGAAAGGAGGCTTAATTACAGCAGTGCGTTGGAGGCTGACACTAGTTAGCCAGAGATGGAGAAAACTTTTTCCACCTCCAGCTAAAGACGCACACTTCTGGACTTCTACACACGCTTAGCAAACAGACAGACACCCTCCGTCAAATCTTTCTTCTTGAGAGAATAAAATAAAATTAAAATGAATATAATTTCTGGTGAGAGAGCTTGTCAAACAGCATTAGTCAGGATTTGACGTTGCCCTGCATCTTTGATTCTGGTGTTTGCGTGTCATGCCTGGCACTTCAATCCTGTGCCAACAAGATGTCACCTCCTGCTTTCTTCATTTTCAGCTGGCAGAGCAAACTGTCATACTATGCATATGAGGACTGCCACACCCTTAACCTACAGCAGGGCTATTCAACAATATTGTTCAGGAGGCCACATTTTCAGGCTACGGCCCAGGGTCAGACATTAACTTGTGCAATTATTCTCATTACGTATGTACACTTGATACAACGTGCCTCCACACACCACAGCGGATAAAGAGGCACCATATCCGTTCAGTATTCTGCAGTTCTCTTAAACTCTCACAAATCTCTCTGCTGGTTTGAAGGGTTTATTATGGCAAAATGTCTGTATTTCGCTTGTTTTTACAATTTTTATAAATTTCATTTATTTGATCAGCAGGCTGGTCTGACTTAATTGGCGGGTCAGGATTGGCCCGTGGGTTGCCAGTTCAGTGGGCCTGCTCTACATTATTGTTCTGTCAGCTTTGATACTTATTATTTTCATAATTTTATCAGAGTTGCTTATAAACAGAATTTTGAACTGAGTCCTCTAGAGAAAATGATGCATTTATTCACTCTCAGAGGGAGCAGCTGTAAAACATGCTTAAATACAATATATTTTATATCCTCTATGTCTGTTATTGGTGTTGACAGCACTACCTCTTCCAAATTCCAAATAAGTCTATTTGGATTTCTCTATTTAGAGTTTTTTCACAAGAGGTCTAACAGGGAGTTTGCCCTTTCTATAGTATAATTGACCATAAACACAGGCAACGTCATTATGTACAGTACAGTTGTTTATAACACT
This sequence comes from Micropterus dolomieu, assembly GCF_021292245.1. NCBI lineage: Eukaryota > Metazoa > Chordata > Actinopteri > Centrarchiformes > Centrarchidae > Micropterus > Micropterus dolomieu. The sequence continues at coordinate 30,673,741 of NC_060167.1, forward strand.
GTAAATGTCTAAATGAATATATATTTGTTCATGCACAGCCGACATAACATAAAAGATGAAATAGTTCCTTATTTGGTGTAATAATACTGTAATGAAGAACATTGCATTGTGGGCACTGCAGAATATAGCTTTTTTGGAATTTGCCTCATATTGTACTTGAGACTTCTGAAGGGACAGATATGCTTGTACTCTGCTCTGCTAACATGCTACTTCTGCTATTCAGGCTGCGCGGACATTGTGGAAATGTGAGGATATCTCTGCCTATGTTGCGTCGATTTTAACCGTTCTTTTTTTTGATTCATAGACATGCATTATCAAATTGCTGGAGTACACCTTTAATCATAAAACCAAAGCCCTGGACTAAGACGGTTAGAAGTGATGACCAACCAACGTGACCTTAAACCACAAAAATGTCCTCACTCTGCAGGGCTAATATTCTAATACTGACATGAACAGAATCACACACGCACACATAAATTAGCTCTTGCTTCCGCTTAGATTACATCTAACAGTAAAGTCAGCTGGCAAAAAGGCCTGACCTCATATCATCTTTACTTTCCTTTCCACCAAAGAGAGAAAAAATTGAAAACATAAAAAAACACAAGCTGGCTCCTCTCCCATCCATTGCTCATGCACAGGCCTTTCACTCATCCTCTGCGGATGCTCGTGTGCAGGCTCGCGTGCGTTTGTGAGTCCACAGTTGTGCATTTCTGTGTCTTTTGTGCGTCCTTTAGCGATGGTTCAAGCGAAGTCACCTAATGGGAATACAACAACAGGAGCGGCAGCAGAGATGTGGCTGTCTGAGCATGTGCTGAGCGTCTGCTGGCAAGCTGCTTTGGAGAAGACAGCAGCTCTGAGGTCCCATCAATAACAGACCCACAGATTGACAGAGAAGAAAGTGACAGGGTCAGCAGGAGCAAGAGGGAGGGAGGGATGAGCGAAAAGAGAGTAAAAAAATGAGTTACTTCTCTCAAAGGGCAGAAGAGCTCAGCCCACTTAGTTTGCATGACACATCATTTTAGGAGAAGAAACCTGAGATGTGGATATTGCTCACCCTTCTGTACAGTATATATATATATATGAGTCCATCACCCACTACCTCCCTCGCTATCAATTCAGTAACATTTCCACCGGGTTCGTCAGTGGAAGAGGCCGTCACACTAACATTAAGAAAAATCAATCTCTCTCATTGGAGCTGGCTATGGAGTGGAACGGTGCCGCTGGACCTTAGTGGGCATGTGGGAGTTTCTATCACACAGGGTCGATGCCTGGATGGTACAATGCCTGCTGTGTGCCGTCCCAGTTTGGAAGGATGGAGGGAGGGATCAATGAGGAGAAAGAGAAGAGGAAGATAAGGATCTAAGGAGGGCAGACACACAGTTTCCAACTCATTACAGGATGACCTCTTCACACCAGTCTCCTGGCAACAGGGAGGTAACTGGAGCTCGGGCTGTGGGAGGTCGGTCGGTTGAGAATGTCACAGAAGAGCCACAAACTTCGAGTAAGCACTGGTGACACTGACGTGTATAGTGAGAGACACAAACATGGGGTTGACAAAATATTGTAATATTGTATATTTTGCACAATATCCGACTGTCGAGTAGTCTTTGGTCTTCAGAGGAGCTTCAGTCCTTCCTCTGGCTACTGTAATATGAAACCTGAATCAAAAATATATCTATAAACCTGCATTTTCATCTAAAGAAATTACCCAGCAGATGTTGGTTAGAAATAAACAGATTAAGAATGTAGTGGGTAGGATGAGCAGTGATTGCAGAGATGGCTGGGCGTTACCAACAGCAACTAAAACTTTGTCAAAATAAATAAATAAAAAAATGAATAAAATAAATACAGAAAAAAATAAACAATTTGAAGTAAAAAGACACAGCAGTACAATTCATCCTTCATTTTCTTAATGCTACATGCATCTTCTAACAACTGACACTTCTCTCATTTTCTTATTAAATTATCGTGTTTGTAAAATAGTCTTTATGATGTATGTCTGTGTAATTAATTTTCTTGAATATTGTATGCATTTATAATAGAAGGAAATTCTAATATATAAAGTAAACTGGAAACTAAATAAGAAAAAATGTGTTCAAATGTGTTGACACTGTGTAAGACAACTAAATATAAGCATGGAATATTAAACATGGATCAAATGATAACATGTACTGTAACTGAAAGGGGTTGCTCCAAATGACAAACCCACACAGAATAATCGTCCAACTGCTGTTCCCCTCCGCTCTTTTAGCTCATTGTTTTGGTTTAACCAATTGCAACTTAATTGTTGGTTCAGTCTCACTACTCTCATTATCCTGGTTTCCAGATTAAGCAGGGGGCTGTTTTTAGACCAAAACCCCCGATAAACTCACTGCAAGCTACCAAACAGCAGCAATGAATGCTAATGTTGCTGTGTGTCTGCTGGATGTGTAAATAAGCATCTGTTGCTAACACCATATTCACCATATCACAGCTCTTGTTTGCTCCCCCAGTTGCAAAAATAATAAAAGATTTTCAGGTGGTCCTGTCAAAATATGCTGACAAGGACAACCAAAGTGTACTTCTGTTGTGTCAGTTTACTGTTGACCCTCTATATTTTGGTGTCCTTTAAAGTACCTGACAATCTGGTGGATGAAGTGGTCGGGGTCCTGAGCGGCGAACACGGTAAGAGTGGTCCCTGCTGGCACACCCTCCTCAAAGCGGATCGTCTTGGGGTTGACAGGGAAGATGGGAGGTTCGTTCACATCCTGAACTGAAATGGTTACACCTGCTGTGGACTGAAGCGAGGACTGGATGCCGCTGGCCAGGTGGGCCTGGTTGGACACCACCACGGTCAGCATGAAGGCACGATTCATCTCAAAATCCACGGGCTACAGAAGAACCCGATGAGGTGGGAGAGAGGGGAGAGACATCCAGAACGATGAGAGATGGGAGAAAAATGAGTGTAGCTGATTGCATGATTGGTTCTAACTGTGTTCCAATTTGAGAGATGACATATAATTCTGTGAAAACAATGTGAGACCAAAGTACTCAGTCATCAACATCTGGCACTTCAGAGCAGGTGGTAACAAACAAGATACAGGGTTGAATAATAATGGAGAACAACTGTACAATTTAATTTTGAAAGAGGTAAATATCAGACTCCAGGATGTGTGTAGAGAAGCCGAATGAACAGCTTAATATTTACCTTGACCACTGTCAGCATGCCCTCATTGGTGATGGGGTTGGTGCGGATGGTGAAGTGTCCAGAGGGGTCTCCGCTGATGATGCGGTAGACGGCGTTCCAGTTGGGACTGTGGGGCTGATCCCTGTCCACCACTGTCAGGTTGGTCACCACCACATTCACCTTGTTCTCTGGCACCTCCCCTGAAAACTGCAGAGAGAAGGGAGCGAGAAAGTGAAGGAGAGAGGAGGGAGGGGAGATGAAAGCGAGGGGATGGGGGGTGGACAGAGATAACATTATGCTGATGCTGTTCCAGCAGTCAGCTAATGAATGTTAATAAGTTGATTTATTGAGATTTAAAACATTTACTTGTGCCATCATCGATCTTTTAGCATTTTACATAATTGTTATTATGAAAACAAACTGCGTTGAGGGTCATGCCAATAATGCTCATTACACTTAAACATGAAAGTGGTAGTAAAATAAATGGAGGTGAAATTTGAAAGATAGGAGAGGAAGAAAAAATACAGACGGAGACATATTTGGTTAAATGTGGATAATGGAGAATCATATCTTCCATTATGTTAATGCTGTACCTTCTTCCATGCCATGTCTACTCATTTGAAACTCTTTATTTGAACTAATGGATTTGTTCAATTAAGTGTTTACCCATTTAATTTAGATTCTGTGCATTCACCAAATCTAGGTCTTAATAAGCAATTAGATAAGTGCTGTAATTAAGGCAGCGGTAGGAATAATCTTTGGTTAATGATCTTCATTATATTGCAATCTGAAACAACTCCCCTCTGAACTTACTCTGGAGGAAACTTGGTGACAGCTGCAGAGCCCGAAGAAGAATTTACAACGCAATGGGATACATGTCCTCCTCTATAGGGATTTATCTGGCTACAGAGGGGTGGACACTTAAAGGTAGACACACACACACACACACACACACACACGCACACATCCACACTAAAAGCTCTCATTGTCACACGATAATCCCTGTTTCCTCTTGTGAAGCGTTAACTTGTTTATGGTGTGTGTCTGCCAGCTGCTGTTCACTTTAATGGCTTCATCATCGTGGGATTGAAGTAGCGTCCAAACTAACCGATTCCTCTCCTCCTCTTCTTTCCCTCCCTCCCTCCTTGCCTCCTCTTCTCCTATCCCCTGCAGTACAACCAGGCTGATAAGCACAGAACAAATTAAATATGCACTCTCAGTCTCTGGTGTGCGGACTCCATTTCATTTTCACCCCGAGCTTTAGCACAAACACCACCACAAACCTTCCAAGCTTGTTGGGCCACGCTGTCAGACGGCCAAATGAAATATGCTCTCTCAGAGGCATGCACAATAGTGCTGACTGTGTGTATGTGGTGCTTCCAAAATGGCCAATCTCTCTAAAATGCAATGTGGACCCATTGATAAGCCACTAGAGAGACAGACTTCAAGTTTCTGAAGGATTTTGTAATTACAAAGAAGGAGGGAAAAAAGGAGCAAGGCAAATAAGATTCATTTGTAGGTAATTGTCCAGCGGGACCTCAGTCTACTTTGCCAGTGAATGTAAAATTTAAATGAGAAAAATAAAAAGAATCATTAAACTATAATTTGAGTTGTTAAGTCACAAAATATTTTGTCAGTGTTACAGATTCTGGCTTTATATCCAAATTCTATGTGCTTTGCCTATTTAAACGTCCTAAAGTCCTGCAAAGAGGATGTACAGGATCAACACAAAAACCCCCTTGAACAAAGTTTTTATGTTGAAAATGGACAGCTAATATGAATTCTTTAACAAAACATTTTTGTCACCAAGGTCTGACTATTTTGGCTCTAAAGAGAGACTGAGCAACAGCGGCCGCTGTGGCCACAAATTATACTTGGTGAATGCTAAAACATATAGAGGGGGAAATCCTACATCACTGTACTGATTCAAATAATTTCATCACTGTTTAAATGCACTTCAAAATGTACAGTGACGTGCACCACTGCTTCTGACTGACTTCGGTTTAGTATTTCAGTCTGTTGCTAGTTCAAGCTAATATGCAGTCCTAAACCAGGCCTATACAAGCACTGTTTATAAAGTTAATCACTCAGCAGGAGATTATTAATTGCGACAATAATGACATCATGAATGTTTCTGTGGTTGTTGTGGCCTTTTAATTATTTCTTTTTATTATTTATTTCTTCTTTCAAAAGTTACATATTCTCCTTAAAAGCTCTTGAGTAGACTTGAGTTGTTGTTGACCCTTGGTAGAAAATTACTTTTAGAAACATCACCATTCAAAGCATACACATCTGTTAATGTCACACTTTATGTCAAGGTCTTTTATGAATTATTTTATAAACCTCCAACATATCAATGTATGAAGATGAGCACCAAACAAACCCCAGCTTTTCATGTTTTAAATGTCTATTGAAACGACTAGCCTTAAACGTTTGAGCTGCAGTCCAGCCAGGAGAAATTAGTGGGGCTTCAGTGCTGTACAGGCACCAAATCATTTTAGGAAATAAATCTGCATCAAGGTACACTGCCCTGCAGGAGAAATCTACTATCTTCTGGATGAAAACTGACTCTGGAAATGAAAATGAATGTTCCATTGTAGACAGCAGAGCTGCAGCTCAACAAGACTAAATAAGCTCTTCCTTTTCTTCATGGGGTGTTGAACAGAGCGCTAAATGGTAATGACAGCATTAGGTAGGAATAAATGTGCCACAACAGACTCCTACAAATATCAGACTGACATAAGTCCACTAAAGACGGCTCCTATGTTTTCACTATGGTGTAATAAAGATATAGCCACTGGCAACAGGTGTCTACCCTCACTCTCATTTTTCATGATATCCTGACACATCAGGCTGTTTTTTCTAGCAGTCTTTTGGAACACAAATCAATGTCAAGGAGTGGAAAGCAAAGGAAAGTGGTGAATAGCGATAATTTCTGGCACACCAGTTCTTTCAGGTATTTAGAAGCTGCAGCTCTACAGGTGAATCACAAATAGCACGCACCACTCATTCAGATCTGTAAGCCTGTACGAGTTCAAGCTTTCAAGCCCACAAGTCTCCCAACATCTCTCCCGCTCCTCACCACTGGGTACACTTCAGCACGGGTGTGATACACTTGATTAGAATGATTGTGGCAAGTATCACTGTCATTGTGTTATCACATAATGACATACATAGCACTAACACAGCGCGTTCAGGCCCATGTGGTGATATAAAGAAAACATTTGGCTTTTTTTATTTTCAAATTAGATGCTATATATCAGTTGGTTTACGCCCCCGCAAGCAATTTCACTTAATTAGGGTGCCTATGTTTTCTCTATGCCTCCCCTAGAGAGCAATGAATTCTTCTCACGTCTGTCATGCACAAATAATTACTGAACTACTCCAAGTCTAGTTGCTTGTGTGGGAAGCAAAACAAAAGTAGAGATTGACAAAGCAGTGGAAATGGCATCTGGTGGAGAACAATTCTATTGCGGTGGATGTTTCATGTGAGAGTGTGTGGCTGTCTGCGTCTAAGTGCCGGGCGTACAACAAAGCCACATTTTCATTCATTTTTCCTCATTACCACCTTTGAGTCACACACCAAAATATGGTCAACTGCTCTTTAACGGACAAGCTCAGGCAAATCTACATTCATTTAGTAAGGAGTGTTGCAGAGAAAAGTAGTGACAACATTTATAACATTTATCACAGTATGTGTGAACATGTAAATGCATGTCAAGGACAATGCACATGTGCTTTTGTGTGTCTATTGAAGCACAGCATTACCATTTTCTGGCCAGCGGGAGGACTGTGCTCCACAGCTCCTCCCCAGTGAAGAGCGGTGATGGAGCCAGCACCACAGACGGGGACAGAGCGGTTCTGAGCGGAGCGGCAGCCTTGTTCGGTGAGCTCTACCCCTGACAGCTGGGGAGCTCTTATCTGAGCATGCGGCTGGAACTGTACTGGCATGCACGCTGCCGACGGCCCCGCCGAGGAGACAGGGATCACAGTGTGTGACGCTGACACACTGCGCGCTCTGCCTCTGAGCTCGGTTGCAGACAACATCTGTCTCTCTCTGGAATCTCAGAAATCCAAGCGCTCACATAAAGAGCAGCTACAATCCTGTAGGTCTGTCAGGTTTGCGGTCAGCATTTGATTCTGTTCTAAGACCAGACTGAGAATAGATACAAGCTATATATCGGGAAAGATTCAGAAACTTTAAGGCATGCATGCATAAAATACACAGCATTCACACCCAGCATGAAAGAGCGTCTGCTTTCAGTTGCTGTTTCCTCATCAATAGCCTTTCATATTGCAACCCTCACTCTCACAAACAAACAGCCCCATACCTAACCACACATAGTGCCATAGTTAAGTGGGCCAGCTGTAGCGTGGCTTCCTGTCAGACCAATGTGGAGGTATCAGGGCCCAGGGCCAGATGCCTGCAGACAAACGTTGGCCACCAGAGGCCCAGCTGGCAGGGAAAACACAAGATAGGAAGGGAGGGAGGAGAAAGCCTCCCAACACCAAAGCAGATCTCGATCTCACTTTCAGTCACAGTACCTTTTTCTGTCTCTCCATATGTTGTTCTTTCACAGTGTTATTTTATATTCTTTATTTATCTGTCCTTATCTTACATCTTTGTACACTGCATTCCCCTCATCTCAATGTTCTCTGAAAACATATTTCAGTTGAGCTACTATTGCATGATTGTTGTCTTTGACAGGGACCAGATAATGCATTTTCTAATAATATCTGAGAGCAGTATTTCACTTCAAGGACTGCATAACCTGTTGTGATGGAAATTTTATATTTTACTGTGTTTACTGTTTTACATTTTATGCTGCATTATTGTAGGCCTATGTTTCACTGTATAGTGTTTGATAATTTTATTATGTTGCAGCTAGGTGAAAGTTCCCATGGGAAAGTAGCTCATTAGAGGGTTTCCTCATTGGACTGTCCTTGATAGGCCTTCATCTCAGGGCAGTTGGTCCCTACTACCTTCCTCCCTATGACAGCTGCGTAAGACCCTTACAGTACTAACTCACCTGTTTCTTCACTGGCTCTTGGCCTGACATTCTGCAGACTGTTTGCACTCTGTATGTCTGTCTGACCCTTTGCAACGAATAAAAACCTTAAAAGATTTCTGGATTGAACTCTTTATTTCAGAAGACTTACTAAAGGGAAATTTCCATTACACCTTTTCTACCTAAGAAAAATGTACCCTCATCTGCAATATCCAGCATAATACATAATCATCCATCCACTCCATGTATATTCTTTCAATATTTATCGCTTTGCACTACTTACATTGCTTAAAACTTACAACAACACTTGAACACTTGTACATTTTATTATAGTAATTTTATTTTTGTAGTTGGTCATCTGTGCTTTTTATTTATATACACCTATTTTGTGGCGTACTTGTCTACATAATAGTCCTGTCTGTTCTTTTATCTTTATTTGGTCAGCTTTGTTGTCCTTGTTCTTAGCTGTTATGTCTATTTCTGTGTAGGTACATCTAGAGCAGTGAAAAAAACGGAGGCAAGTTCCTTGTGCGTACACATACTTGGTAATAATGGTTCTATGGGACAGTGGGGTTGCACAGCGACTAAATAAGTAACTGTTAACATCACAGATGCAAGATCAAGCCCGTAGTTGAAACTGCCTGTTTACACATATACACATACATTCTTTATATAGCGATAAAAATTATTGGGGTGGAAATTGGTGGCTGAATCCTATTTTTCATTCTAGCACCTTGACTTAGAAAACTACATCATCATCCCTCAAAGGTCTTAAAATAATATATTAACAGCAAACAACAAAATAGTGGAAATACACATCTAATTTTCAATAAAGACTTGTTAAATAAGTAGTTATGACCAAACAAAATGAGTAAACCAGGAAGGAAAAAATGAAGCCCCCTTCCTTCCGTAACAGGAAAAAGGTACATAACCCTCCCCTTTTCTGAACCCCACCCTCCCTCATTTTAGTAATTTTAATACAGTCCCATACACAGATCAATACATTCTATGGTAAAGTTTAGGACTCACCGTTCTAACTGTCAGTTCTGGAGGATTGTCATTGATGTCAGTTATGCTGATAAGGGCTGTGGCTGTGTTAGACAAGCCAAAGTTCAAGTTTCCCTCCATGTCGGTGGCCTGGACAATGATAGTATACTGGGACACTTTCTGTAAAAAGAAGCAGAAAAAGAGAAAATATACTCAGGCAATGGTATATCAAATGCTGCAACAAACCGGACACAGGACTCAATCGAGAAATTAATATTTTTGCCATGTGACAATGGCATATTGAGTCATGTGAATGAATAAATAAGTGAATGAATTAATGAAAACCCCCCAAACTACCAGCAAAGCATACACATCTTCCTCTCTTTCACGGTTACCCATTCACTGGAACAACTGCAGTCTGTTAAAACACCTTATTTGCTCAATAACAGATAGTTAACAGCACAGACACACACACACACACACACACAAAGTTGCAAGGGGGGAGCAATGTGCTAGTAAAAGGCCCATCCATTAATGCCTAAAAGTCTTGGCTTTCTGCTGTGGGAACAGACCTGGATCATCACTCATTTTAATGGCGACTCCATCACTTTAAGATGCGCCACAGTGCTGCAGATAATACTGGGAGGTGGACTTACTTAGTCCAGTTACAGCGAGAGTGAGTCACCCGAGAGTGTACTGCAGCACACGCTGCAATATTACAGTGCCATGACAAGAAACACCATCAAACATTAGGCTTTGTTTAGACACAACCAAAAAACAAAGAGGCAGAGAGTCGGTGCATCCACATTTGGGCACAGTGACACTGTCCATGGTGCTGAAAGTTCAGTCTGTCCCTAGGCTCACCATTGGAACGCTGACAGTGTGTGTGCGCATGTGTTTCATCCTAACAGTATAAGCCTATCTGCTTTGTGGTCTCTTTCTCTTCCTATTAATCCATTTGGCTCAAACCTCTATTGTGCCAGAGCAAAGTGAGAGGGTGAGAGAGAATGAATGTCAAGGACAGACCAGGGTTTGATGCACAGGGCCTACGGCTTTGTTCAGCATCCACAACGCATCCTATCGATAGTCTAATGTTCATTTTTTGCTAGATTAGTTTTTGCTGTATTCATCCCGGGGTCACGCTTTCTAACGACTTGACTGCCAGTGGCATTGATGTCAGGGACTGCCTGGAGGAAGAAGAACAAACCCAGGCAGAGGTCTTGTAGGTGTAGATGGGGGAGGTTTTGCTTCCCGCTTAGGTGGCTGCTTCTTTGCTTTTTTATTTCTTCTTTGAGTTGTGGCTTTTTTTCTTTTTTTTCTCCTCCGGTTTATTATGTTCTCTTTGTTAACTCACATTCTGTGCTTCTTTTGATCTCTTGCTATCTTTCTCATCACATCTTGGTTCTTCAGTGTTCTCTGCCTGTCGGTTTCCTATCTGTCTATCTCTCTGTCTGTCTTTCTGCCAGCCTCTGTGTATCTCTATATCTCCTTTCTCCCTCCCACTCTTCGTGAAGGATGCAGTTGATTGTTTGATCAGTCAAACCGTTGAGGCCCAGTTAAAGCACCCAACTGGTGTCATTTAGCTTCTCTCCAAGTCATTATGAAGTGCACAGACATGTTAATCTGCACCAAACCAACCCTATTAATGAAAATCCAATACTGGTTGCCCTTTATTAGACTCATAATGAAATATCAATACCATCTCCTCTCATACAGCGCTTCGGTAAATAGAGCCTCCAATGAATGTCTCTTTCTGCAGACTCATTTAGATCCTGTCACATCAATCTAGAAATAGCACCAGATGGCTGTAGGAAACTAATAGGCCCGAGCTTTGATGGACACCTTTTTCTATGGTCAGGTGAAAAGAAATGACAGGAGCTGAGCCAGCAGGTGGAGCTGTCACACAGTAGGAGGTGTGGTTGATGCATCCTATCCTGCAGGGTTATATCACTCATCTGAGGGTAGTTGTGAGTTTATGGTCTTTCTAGTGCACACATACATATCTGCTAATGCTCCAGTGAGTGGGAACAGGTGGGACACTCATACTCTTACACCGGGTGTACACGTGCATGCATATGCGCACTAAACACACACACACACACACACACACACACACACACACACACACAGAGCCAAGCACACTCTGCTGTCCAAAAGCGGCTACCCTAACAAGTCAGTAAAGGGCTCTCTATGAGTCCTGTAGAAGTGCTGAACAGAAAATCTCTCTGTTAGATTAGAGTCCAGTGCTGGCAGTAGCCCAGACTCCCCTACACGCCTTGAGCCTCACAGACTTAATCTGCAATAGCTGAAAGCCATCAGAGACCAGAGAAACACCTGTACGCAGAGCTCCACCAACAATAAAACCCAACCTACCTTTTTCACATGGAGACCAAATTAGGTAGTTTACTATCTAGCAGACTGAAGACAGAAATAGGAAAATGGCTATCAATGTTAGCTCCTCGACAAGTCAAGCCAAAAAGCAGACGGGACAGGTGGACCAAGCTGGCTGCTCATGATTTGTAAGGAAATGGACTTGTGCTCCAGTGAGACTTTGTTAGCATGAGCAAAGTAGGGGAAGTAATGGCCCAAACATGTAAGGCGATGTCGAGCAAGAAAAAGCAGATAAGTGGTTTTCTGGCAAAACATGTACAGTGGTGAATTAATCATACCTGAGCTAAGTGTGCATTTTCACTTGATGTGCTATTAAGGACCACTCAAGGTAGGTAAAGAAAAAGAGACCAGAAGAATGACAGACTTGCTGTTACTTTTACGTTTGTGGATTGAGTTCCAGCCTGCCAGGCTCCTACTGGCCAAAGTCATTAGCTTGTCACTTACAATCTGTCTCAAATGGCCCAGTACTCGTGGCTAAAACTATAGAGACCAGCTTCCTTCCTTTCTTTGACTACACTCGCTCTACCTCAGTGACCCTCAGAGTCAGTGATCCCCACTTTAGGTTCAGTTCAGCTGTGATCGCTTCAATTAAATGTACGTAATGTATTTGATTTGATGCTTTTCCATTAAATTTTCCATTACTTAAAATCAGTTAAATTTATATCAGTTCAGTTACACATCCACGTCGCCAATGAAAAACTGAGAAATCTATAGCTACAAGTGAAGTGCCTGCAGTTGGGGGGTTCTGAAATTGAAATACAGTAAACTTCTACACAGTTATTTTCAATTTTCACATCTTTTCCCAGTTAGTACCAAAAATATGCACATAAGTCTGTTTTATCTCCATCTTTATTATCCATTCCTCTCTTCATCCCTCACAGGGATGTCTCTCAGGTTGGGTGGAGGACACAAACAGCTCAACACTGGTTTGAAGAGAACACAAGCCAGCGGTGACTTGTTGCAAGCAGCACACTGTTCTCTGAATCCCATTGTAGAGAGAGTCACTCAGATACGTAGGTAAATCTGAGATATAAACTCAGAATCCTCTTGATTAGATACGCCTCCACATTTACGCAAACAGCTCAGAGTCACATACTGGATAAATAAAAGCTGTGAGTCACATATGAATAAAGCTTTTAGAATAAAGCGTGCAACACGACTGGGCATGAACTTTAGTTAATCGTCCAACTGAGCTTTGCAATACAATGGAGAGGACATGATTAAGCAAATATGACCATGATGAACATGTTGTTGTCAGACTTGCTGGCTCCAGCATGTCACGAACAGATAACAATAGTAATGCCAAATAGCATGCAAATATGTCTTGTTCTACAGCAGTCAGGTCTCTCATCAAACAGCAAAACAATGCATATGGTCCCCAAACTCTGGGTACAATAGACCAAGATACCTGTGGAACTTTTCTAACATTTATTCGATTCCAGGCATTAAACAATTACAAAATTAAAATGAAATTACATAAAAAATAAAGGGAAACATCAGTCAGACTCTATGATATGCTGATAGAGTGCTGAAAATCTCTGTCCAGTAGACAATATTAATCACATGCAGGGGAAACATTGTTATAGATTACAATACACTGCATGATTTTGCATTGTATTAGAGCATGTCTTCTGCAGACACCATGCAGAATATTTGACCATAGGTCATTTGGTATTTCCTCCTAATCATTGTCCCACTGGACCCTTATTGGGTCTAACATTTGCTAGGTGAATTCCACAGTAAACAAATGCGATCAAGCACTTTTCAAGAACAGGCTGGTGTCAAAAAGTCATCAAGGGATTGTCCATGTGTAAAACTGAAACAGATAGAATCGACATAAGAATGGACTTGCAAATATCTGCAAATTCATCCAAGAGCTGTTGAAAGGTCATTGTCAAATATGGATCATTAAATTAGTGAATGACCAAAATAGAAAAGCATTATCTGCATCTACAAGAGAGAGTGGAAAGACATGGTTTGAAACCAGAGGGGCACAACTGCAACAATTCAGACTTTTCTGAATACAAAACCAAGTCCAATTCAGTAACAGCTAGGTGAACATAATAAGGTGGATATTGAGTATATATTTACTTGATTGAATGTTGGCTTCAAGCAATCAACATCCACCTACATGCACCAATATTCCTCATTCAGCAACCCACTCACAATCCCCTGATGGCTTGGCTGTCTGGCTCCTGGAGCTTTGTTGCTAGGTGGCGAGTTAACATAACTCAGCGTCTCTGAGACAATAAAGCCCCAGACCCATTTAGGATGTCTGCTCTCAGCCTGTATCCCTGCAGATCCTAATGGAGCCAGACTGCGGGCACTCATGTCCTTCAGGCAGTCCAGGAGATGTCTTAATAGACGGCAAGACAGTCCAACAAAGAGCTGGCAACAGCCTGGTGGACCGCCTGGCGCGGGGCCACACCACGCCATGCCACACCAGACCATTCCAATCCAGGGCTCATGGGAGATTGAGACAGCCTGGGGTAATGAAAGACAACAGCTCTGCCTGCCAGTGGAACCAGAGCCCTGGAAAGAGGACACAAAGGGAGAACATCCACACCAGCTGTGGCACCCTGACATCCCCCCACTCTGCTACCTGCTGCACCAGCGTTGTACTTCATTAGAAATGGATTTCTTCCATAGTAGACTGACAGACTAATCTATTTTTAGTACAGCATTTATAGAAACAATTATACAGTACATAACTGTTTAAACCCTAACCTAAACCTTCCCCTACTCCTATTCTAATCTTAATTCTGTTCCCCAACCCCTTAAATGCAGTTCAACAGAAATACAAAACATGAAGCCACAACCACATACAAATAGCCTTGTAATACTCAAAATTTAGTGAAACACACATGCATAGCATAGTCCAGCATGTCAGCGTGTGGGCAGGGGCATGTGGAACCATGTGAGGTCAGGGCAGGAGAGGGGTTATGGGCGGTGAGTGAGGGAAAATAATTGGTATTCAGCTGTGTCAGAGGTAAGTGATACCAGGCTAACCTCTATGTACCCCCTGGTCTCCTCAACACGAGAGAACCTGCTTCACCCCTTAATTAGCACATGAATATTCTAATTAGACACCAGCATGGTGGATGAGGATTAGCTCAGGTGTGAGAGAAAGTGATGGGAGTGAAGACAGAGAATATGAAGTATGTGCTGAAATGGTGATTATATGAGTATTGATATATTCTTATGAGTATTCAGCATCTATGCAGGAAGTATCATTATTCATGTTTTTGTCTATAAGCGTGTGTACATCACTCTGGTTGCAGTGATCCAGTTTGACACACTGGATCTTATTCACCATATTTGCAGCTTCTCCTCACAATGTGTGAGGACGTACCCATGTGCCTGGGATAGTTTGTATGTTTGTGTTGATGACCTTGACAGCAGGTGGGTGAACTCCCAGGTGTGTCCCAGTTTTAGTGGGAGGATCAGAGGCAGGTGGGACTGAGCCTGGCTTGATGTGTCCAGATTAATGAGCTTTCCCTCACTCACATCAGCTGCTACTGCTGCTGCCTGGGCCAAGCTGGAAACAGGGACACAGAGCTGGCTCGCATTCACTAGACTCATTTATACTGTCCCACAAATGTATCACACTATCATGGCATGCCAGCGCCAAATAAAATTTGGATAAGGAACAAGCATTGATGTATTGTATTCGTCTGCTTTCAAACCCTTTTTGTTCTTGAGATTTTAACGGTAATTATTCTCCAAATACGCTCGCCTTACTGTTGGTAAAATCCTGTTTTAAGTGTTGCCTGGCCAGTTTAGTGCCGAAAGGGACCAGCGGGACTTCTCAGAATATAAACATTATGAGACACACTCAGCGGTGCTTTTATGCCCACAGTAAAATCACCCAACTAAGTTATGAGGTTGAGCTTATCCTCATAATGGCGGCATATTAATTCGAACGTTACTCTGATTTTGCCAATTGTATTTTCTTCCATCTTGCACCACAGAGAGATAAGGGAAGGTTTGTGTGTGTGTGTGTGTGTGTGTGTGTGTGTGTGTGTGTGTGTGAGAGTGTGAGTGAGAGAGAGAGAGAAAGAGAGAAAGGCTGCAGGATGAACAATCCCCAATTGAACACTACTGCCCATAGCCACCTGATGCAGCTTGAGATAAACAAAAGTCGGGCCTGCGTGACCTCCCTCATTAGTAGAATAAGAAAGAAGATGGAGCAGGGACAATGTGTGTTGTGGTGGTGTTGATGTGTGGGTTGGCAAATAACCACAGCAAGCAACAGATGCACACCAGTAGTGGATGAGACAAAAGAAGACAATGAAGAGAAAGCTCCCGTGACCTTGTCAGCAGAGAGGTGCTGGATTTGTGTAGCCATTATATCTGTCTTGCTCTGTGCACTGAGACAAACATTAAATATCATTACACTATATTTATTTAGGGTGAGTGCTGCTGAAATTGACCTTGACTTTTTTTAAAGCTTTAGTTGCATTCAGGGATGATATTAGGATTTGTGAGGCAGGAATTTTACAGAATTATATACAGAAAAGTCATATATTTCGTTGTACCAACCTGATGGTAAAAAACCCCCCAACATTATTGACCGGTGAAATTTTAACTTTTAACAATTTTGGTTTTGTCTCTGCAGAAAGGCTGTGTAAAATAATGAATGAATGAATGGCTGTTCCTTCTCGAGTGTGTGGGATATGGGGAAGGAAGTAGCTGGTTAGTCAGAATGGGCATCCTGGTGGGGTGGTCAGAGAAAGAAAAGTAAGAAAAGAAAAGAATGTAAAGAAAAGTTTGCTTAGCTTAGTATAAAGGCTGGAAACAGCTAGCCGTCCTCTGTCTAAACTTTTATTGCATAGGCTATGACTTTCTGTCTCTCATCATTTCCTGTCTGTCTCTATACTATCAACTGTCCAATAAGAAGAAAAAAAAAGACTATCAACAGTACATTTAATTGCACTGATTGACATTTCCTGCCAGACTACCAGATGTTAACTAGCTCAACCCCAGGACATGAAGTTGAGCAACAGGATGCAATTCGGACTAGAGGAAGCCGAGATCTGCTCTGGCTGGCTCTGGTCTTCTTTAACCACTGGATGTATCAACCAAACTGCTGAGGGCCAAAAGAATGATGATACGACATCAAGTTACTGAATATTAGCCAAAGTTTTATCTTAAGGCCGGGTGTACACAAATGAGACACAGAATGATGAAATTATGGGAGTAACTGGGATACATGCATATACATAGATGATACTGACCTCTCTGTCCAGGCCGGCTGCTACTGTGACTATGTCTCCAGTCTCGCTGTTGATGGTGAACATGTTGGGGATGGGGCTGTGGGGTGTCTGTGAGAGGATGCGGTAGCGCACCATGCCGTTAGCTGTGGTGGAGTCGTCCGAGTCGGTGGCTGTCACCTGCATCACAGACGAGCCTGTGGAGAGAAAGTTAGTAAGCTAGGAGTAGGTGGCATAAATCAGTGCACACAGCACCAGAGGAGGTCAAGTTGGGCAAAAAAAGTAAGACAGAAAAACAGGCAGGCAGCATTCATTAAAAATACAAATATTCACTTATTTTGAAAACACATGCGGCAAAGTGAAGGTTTCTTGTAAGCCCATTACTGTTAAGGAATTTGCAGAAAATATCAAAGAGAAAGAAGGTGGTTCAAAAGACAACAAACCCATTTATAAACAAGAAACAAGTCACTCAGACTTTGCAAAATTGCTGTGACATTCTCTGTTCTTTGGCAAGTGACTTTTAGAGCGAGTGCTATTACAGAGCGGAGTACAAAAACACAAACAAATCTGTTAAATAAGCCTATTTTAAGCTGTGCTGTTTTGTCCTCTGTATATAGCAAGCTAGTGGGGCAAAGTTTCCACCTCTACAGAGTCCATTTAGTAATGAGCAGTGCTGGGTCTTCTGCCATTTCCACCATCCATTATTTCAGCCTTCAGCGGCACCGTGGCTGCCCTTAATGCTCCAATGCTCTCTCCCTATTTGTCTTAGAATCACGGATAAACACTGCCATTTAAGGCAGACAGCACAGAGGTGGTGAGGGAGTGTGTGTGTGTGTGTGTGTGTGTGGGTAAAGAGTGTATGTATGTCTGTGTATAGTTACAGGTACATGTGTGCATCTGTATGCATGTGCGTGTGTTCATCCTCACAGCACGTATCAGGGTGAGAGGCCCTGTGTCACCGCATCTTCCCTGAGCAGAATTATTGATTTGCACGAGTTTGTCAGCTGGGCTCACAAATGCGACCAGGCAATTAGGAGCACTTTGTGCTGGAAAGAGGAGAGATCACCTCGCCTCTCTCACAGGGTTCTGTGAAAATGTCACTTTCCATCAGGCAGCCATTTACAGGCAGCTCCTGCTCCAGAGAGAAAAAGACTGTCAACTCGCAGGAGGGGGACTGCAGAGAGAAGAGATGGCTGCAGCACTAACATGCTTGAATGAAAAGACTGTGTAAGTGTAGACAAATCTAAAAAGAGGGAGACAAGGAAATAGGAGTTGAAGTATGAAAAAGAGATGGGGAATCGGAAAAGGACAAAGTGGTCATTATAAAGCCTACATTTCTTGTCAAAATGAACTAGAAATCCATAATTTGGATACAATTTCTGATGTTTTTAAAAAATATACCACCGCTTTCATGTTAGTGGGCACCAAAAAGCATCTCAGCAACTAATGCATTAGCACTCTGGTTACCTCAGAGGGCACGATGGTGGGTGGTGGGTGCTATGCTGAGCAGGCACCAAACCAGCGATGTTCAATTATCACAATTAAAATTTGTCAGCAAAAAACACATCTTGTATATTTAGTGTGCAGCAGAAGTAAGAAAGTAAAGCTTTGCTTCACCACCTTCAAATCTGAAATGTAAATTTCTACATTTACAAGCAGGTGAGCTGCTGGACTCGTGGTAGATACAGCAGCCCCTTGAGGGTCTGGGTTGTTACAGGTGTCTTCATTCCATTAATTGGGCCTAAACGGCACCATCGTTCCTGTGACAGCCTGTATGGACAGGATATTGTAGCCTCGATTTCTATTTCAGACGTCATTAAGTTCCAAAACAAGATTTATCACTTTGTCCAGCAAGGAAAAGAAAAGAGTCCTAAAGACAGGAAGAAGAAAAACAATTACTGCTATTCTGCGAGGACAGCGCCAATACATAAGGAGGGAGAGGATGTGATGTTGAATCACACATCACTGCTACCTTTCATTGCAATAAAGAGGATTCAGTGATATCATGATGGTGCGCTTTTAGATCCAAAAAGGGGTGGCCATGCCTGAAAGGGTTCATCTCTGGGCATGTTTAATTCCTCCTTAATTTGAACACTAATTCCAAATCCTAATTGCTTTTCCGGTGAAATCGCTGGAGCTGAAAATTTTACTGGTGGCAGGCGCACATATTGTCAGCCATTTTGCTCATGTGATTTGAGATCACCGGTGAGGTCTATCTGCTGCCTAAACATTAATAAGCCAGAGTTAACATCTGCCTCCCAATGAGAGGGAAGATGGGGAAGATGCATAGAGATAGACAGAGTGAGCAGTAGCAAGGAAGTACACACAGAGATGCAAAGACAGGAAGCTGAGGAGGAAATTGCAAAGCAGAAAAAGAAAGTGGAGACCAGAATAGAGGTGAGAGGATTTATAAAGACCACTAAAAGCAAAAGTACAAGGGGAAGTCAGGGAGTGAAAGGGGATGGACGGTGTAAGAGGATAATGACTCTCATTAGTGGTGGAAGATAGAGGTTGAAAGATTGACCACAGTACAGTAGATAGAGAGCAGGAAGGAGAAGTGGAGGTTGAGAGGTAAGGGAAGAACGAGAAAAGGTTGAAACCTGGTGAATCTTGGGGGAAGTGATAAAGGGGGCACACTGTGTTCACACAAGAGCCTCTAATGGAGCCCACTACTCTCTGAGGACACAAGTACACAGTCAAACCATTCAAAAACAGCCGCTGTGAATGAGGTCAGAAACATTCATAACTCGATGCAAAGGCCAGATCAAATGCACCTTTTACCTTGATCACTGTTACTGCATGATATCCATGCCTGTGGCTCTCTACCTGCTGAGTCTTTTTCAGAGAAACATGGGCTAAAGCCTGTGCCAGTGCCAAGAGTAAACAGCTAAATGTTTTCCCTTCATTTAGCCCTCAGAAGCAAGTTGAAGCCTTCAGGCTTCAGGCTCATGTATCGTAGTATTTACAGCCTTCGGCCATCCTAACTGACTGTACAGAAAACCGATGGCCATGACCCCAAGCCTTCAATGCTGTGAAATTATCCAGGAGATTCCATGTTTCTAGGATGAGGAACACTGAGGATATTATGAAAAGACAGCGTTCATATAAACATTTACAAAGGACAGTTTGAGGACAGGTCAGAAGACGTTTTGACAGCATCCCAATGGCAAAACGGACTATACGAGAAAACACAGAATTACAGATGCTGGTGGAACTGAAGCTAACTAGTAAAGGTGGCAAGACATCTACTTTATAACAGACATACTGGTCCAATACTGATGTGCCGGTGAGGTGGCGATGCTAACCACTGATGCTCAGTGTAAAAATGTGGCTCTGTGAGAAACACCTGCTCACTAAGTCTAGGTCCAATACGGATTGAAATATGGTTGTTCTCTTCCATCTCTCGCCTCCATCACTCCATCTACCCCCTCCTGCGTCTGTCCCTAATTACCCCCCCCCGCCCCCGCCCCAAGGCAAGATAGAGCGAGAAAGTCACTTAAATCTCTCTGCAACTCTTAGCAAACTCTTTACGAGCGAGAAAGAGAGGCGAGAGAAAGAGAGAGAGAGAGAGACATCCCCCCTGTCCACCCCCTTAGGAGGGCAAATCGACTGTGAGAGAAGGCACTCAGCTGCTGGTTTTGATCTTGCACTCTCATTTCCGAAGGCCTTTTTGAGAAAGACGGTCCATAAAAGAGAACAACTTGCTGTCAGAGTCAGGGAGAAGGGGGGGGAATGAGAATGACAGAACATCACAGGGCAGATGTTCTGAGTACACTACAGCCTCACACCAGCCGTGCCATATTGACAAATCTTTATGACGCCACTTAACACAACACAAGGGCTGTCTCATGTCACTGTCCTGAAGATTTAATAGAAATTCTGATAATTGAGAGAAAATGTCAGAGGTTGTTAAGGTATTTTTTCATTTTGTGTGTGTGTAAACTGTACTGTATGTTAGCCTGAGCTTGTACAACAGCTCTTGAGGCCACAGTTGATTTTTTTCAAGTGATTTTTTATGATACTAAATGAGAAGAACTACCAAAAGAACCTATTTCCAGACATTTAGCAGGTTCCCAGGATAATCCTCCTAGTTTCACATCGAATCCCATTTATTCCTCATTAACAAGAGCTGAATGGGATCAGATAGCTCATTTTGTCATGTACTGTTTTGTTACGTATGATTACCTGCACAAATTAAATTCTATTAGTCAAAGGTTCATTTGGTGCTGTGCGGGAGCCCGGTGGCAGAAAGTGACAAATGAAGCCGTTTCAAACTGATCCTGGCTGACGTTTGATCGGATCTCTCCCTACGTAACATCTGGTAAACGTGATAAGGGTGGTTCCCTGCAGGTTTCCATCTTTGATAGCTTTCACGCAGCGCTAGATGTGAAGATGTGTTGTAATGCTTCAGAGTACCTTTGATATCTGGGTATAGATACAGAATGTGATACTACTTCATCTTTACACATATCCCCTCTTTGCTTGGTATTTAGAAGAAAATTAGGGGCCACAGATTTTTACTGAACAACCATTTCGATAGTAAATATTAGAAATTGGATAATTCATTGTGCAATTGAGGCCAGTATTTGTTGACGTTTCACCACTGTTTAAACCTACTGTCGACAATGGGAGACAGACATTTGAGATATTCCAGCAGCATCGCCGGACACTCTGGCCAAAGCAGCACCTGTCAGCTGCAAAGCTGCGATAGGTTTCTGTTGCCAGGATGGAAAGAGAGTGTGTCATCTGGAGTAAACACTCAGGGATTTCAATGGTCATCCTTCGATTGTACAGAATTGTGAAGCCAAATGCAAATTCTGGATGCACACTGGAGATCAGTGAAGCTCAGCTGATTGCTGCACCTTATTGATCTGGTGGCTAGTTAGTGGGACAAATTTATATTTTTAAGAAGCCAGGTGAAGTCCTGTACTGGGTCAGAAAGTATCAAAAAATAGACCAGCACCCGAGGTGATCTTCCGGACAGGCAGAAGTGAAGACTGAAAGAGAGAAGAGAGTCTGAGGCGCTCCTGAGCAAAAAATAAATTTTCTACAGATTCCTCTCTATTTTAGTTCAGATAGCGCTTTTATTGAATCTTAATATTTTGGAAATTGTCTAAGGTTTTGGGATCCAATGTAGCAGAGTTAGTCTGAAGACAGGTGCATATAAAAGAGTTTAGTCAAAGTCAGACTTGGTGTTATAGATAAGTGCATACTTTACATTTGGTCTTGTATCCAGTTCTGTGTCTGCAGTGCTGCTGTATATAAAAACCTTCAGCAAAACTGTGCGGCAATTAAAGTGTCGAGGTCTAAACTGGGTCCATTATTAATGAGTAAAATATTTAACTTGCAGCGTATATATTAAAAGCTTAAACTGCCCAGAAAAGTATAAACTGTCTCCTTGAACCAACACTGAAGATGACTTGCAGTCGTTCCTGTTTTCTTCCAAATAAACAGGCAATAAGGACAACACAGCTCCGCAGCCCATTTTCCTAATTAAAATTCATCAATTCAGAGACTAATGACAGAGCAAAGGAAGATAAAAAGCGCTCCGCACACAATATGCTTTTTGACACCAAACTCTAAACACCTGATGTTGTGTTCTCCACAAACACGTTACATGGCAGTGATAACTTAATGAAGAGCAGAGCAATTACATAACTTCAGAGCAATTGTACATAATGTAATATATTTCTTGTTAATTGGTCTCACAGATTCTATTTTGTTCAAAACAAAATTTAATTCAAAGACTTTTGTCACTGCATGCTCTCACTTTAAACTAAACCGAGATTATCAGAGTGAAAAACGAAGAAAGTAGCTTTTGGACTGTCTGGTTGCCCTCGCTAATTAGGGGCGCTGTATATAGATCCACGCTCTACTGAGGAGTAACCAGTGTTCACACACGCACACAAAGTAAATCCCATACTCGTGCACACATATACACACACGCGCGCACACACACACACACACGCATGTACACGCACAACATGCTTTCCTATATTGTTTACAAATCCCCCTGAGATTAAACTTTGCAGCAGAACAATATCTGAACGCTGTGAAGACAAACATGGGTCCTTGGGGTCTGATTGTTAGAAACAAGAGTTCTTCCAGTCAAGAGAGCTACTTGCACATTCTTCTCTCGTCTCTGGCTTTGCTCATCTCTGTTGCCTGATTCTGAGGGAAGGTCTACATCTCTCCATGCTCTGCAGAATCTGATAATGATGCATCCAGCCAAGACACTGCAATACAAATGTCTCGTGAACTTGTCCTTGTTTGTACGAGCCGAAAACTTCAAGAGTCACGTCAAATTCACACCTCAAAATGTTGGCTGGCCACACAAGTTTATTCAAGGATACTCAAGTAAGTAAGATTGAAACATTAGGGTGTTTCTGACGGGCCCTCTGGAGACGGAAATGAAAAAAAGAGCATCAGATTGGTCAAACCTACACTGCAAAAACTAAAATCTTAGTAAGATAAATAATCTTAATTGAAGGCAAAATATACTTGTTTTCAAGATATTTCTTCTTATCAGGCGGCTTTTATGTTAGAGAATTTCACTTGTTTCAAGTTTTTTTGGCCTTAAGTAGCAAGTGAAATATTCTTGTTCTGTTGGCAGATAATTTTGCTTATTTTAAATAATATTTCCCCCATTTTAATGCTTTTTCCCTTGTTTTTGAGAGCTCACTTTTTGCAGTGAAGAAACATTGACACTGAAAAACAATGTAAATTGGGGCAAGCCGTGCAAGCATCTTTAAGCTTTCCAAATAAACTTAAATTTGACGCTAATCATTTCAAATGCCTTTGAAAGTTTTTACAGTGCACCGAAGTAGAGGGACGCAGAGAGACTCGAATATTTTAAAAAGTTAAACATGTAAACAGTAGGGTGTGGTGATGGTGCAGTGGATAATAACACATTCCTTTGGTGTAGGTAGGTAGGCGTGCAACCTCTGACATAAATAGCAATTGAGAGTTGCTTTGGATAAAAGTGTCAGCTAAATGTAATGTAAACGGGATTTTTAAGCAATGAAAAGTGTTAAATTTATTCGTGTCATTGTTAGCATTTTAAACTAATCCAATGAAACAATTTAGCTTTTCAGAAATCAGTCCCAAGCACAACTGCAAATGGATTATTGCATTATTAATCTTCTGCAGAGTATTGGCTCCAGTCCCCCCATGACCCTGTATGGATAAGCGGTTGAAGATGATGGATGGATGGATGGTAATCTTCTGCAGAGTGCAGCACAGAAGCCCCAAAAGTGGCAGTGTAAGTGGGGATTTTTATGTGCATTTATTTAAATTGTAACATTACACAATTTAAATAGATACAAATGGAAATGATTACATGCTTGTATTTATAGGTATTTTATGGCTTTCATTGTGACTCTGAATATGCAGCTTTCCCTCCTATAAGAAAAACAACAGCACTTCCTGTTCACTTTTTTAGTGTCAATGCAAACTCTGTTGTTGAGACAAACCTAAATCTGATGCAAATATGAAACTCTTTCATTACAGGAAACAGTTATATGCAAAAGTAAATTCTCTAAAAGGAGCTAAGCCATCACAGTGAACAACATGCATGCTTTTGTTTAGTTTCGTCATTGCTTGGTGAGGCAGTGTAGATGCACAGTTCAGCATTACCTTGCAGCTACATCTACAAGGAGCAGAAGTAACTCTTACCTGGTTTAGACCCTTCAGCCACAGAGCCGTTGTACACCTGGTTCTGAAACTCAGGTCGGTTGTCGTTCATGTCGATCACATAGATGTAGAGATCGATTGGATTCTCCACCTGGTTACCATTCATGTCCACTGCATGGGCTCGCAGCTGTGAATATACATAAATGCACACAAAGATAGAAGGGGTCATTGGCATTCAACGCTGAATATGAATTTGCTTGAATGAATATTCAAAAAATAGTTCAGCTGACAACAGGCCGTTGGCTTTGTTGACATGAAACTCTGCAGACTGTCTGGACTGGAACAAACTCAGCACACAGCACAACTTTGACTTTGTTAATTGGCAACTTCATTCAACTGGCAAATGTTCTGTTTCCTGTCTGCCAACGGGGCATGAGTATCCTGTTGGTATCTTGGCACAGACCACAACAACACAGAAAGGGGCAAAGTAGTGAAATGTTCCAGACACACAAACAACACCTATTTTGTTGTTAGCACAGCCAGAGGCCTAAAAAATATCAGAGAGGTGTTGCTGCTCAAGCTGTGGTTTCTTTTTGTTCGGGGAGAGTGTTTGGTTCAACAAAGCCAGCCATTTGGATGGATGTCTCTGACTGATGAGCTGTTCCTTGACAATTCACAGTGTGAGAATAGAGAGAGACGAGAATGAAGAAAGAAAGCGGCGTGGGGGAAAAGGCGAATGAGATGGGAAGGAGAGGAGGCGAGTGACTGAGCCATGTGCAAGTAAATGAGAGATGAAAACACAAAGAGGCAGTATGGGGGTGTGGGGGCTTGAACAGGGAGGACTGACAAAAGCAATCATCATCTACAGTGAGATGTCTTAATCTCCACTACTGCTGTTACACACCCTCTACTCCCCACCAATCCCCACTAATGATATCTAACATAACGCAAAGCTTTGTAATAGCCCTGGAACCAAACCAGCACTGTTTCCCGTGACTTATTCTCACTCAATTGCCTAAATTCATATCCTCTTCAGAAATGTTATTCAATCACTGCTTGGCTTGGTAAGAGGAGAAGGGCTCTCAGTCTGGCTAAAACTGACACACTGGCAGCCACATATTTTGTCTGCCACAACACAGTTGAGGAGGAACTACCTGCCAGCCTATTTACAGAAAGTCATGATGTATTGTGGGGCGACATGAACGATTGAATGGCGGCACCTGCCTTCACCGAAACACAACTAATCATGTCGGCTTTTGTGCCTGCCTGTCAGGGATGTATCAAAACATACCCAAACACGCACCCGCTTGAGCATTCACACATGCATCCAGACACCCATTCAGACACATGTTTACGCAAATTAACATGGGCTCCGACACAAGCGCACAGACACACACTGGGGAGACACACACGGCCAATCAAAAGAGCCCTCTTCAGCTACTTAATGATCCTCAAGATGCTAGTTTTCGATTGGCTGAAGCACAGCAAACAAACATGGAGACGAGATCCCAACAAACAAACAAGCCCAATCTGTTTTCTCGGCTGTGAACAGTGGAAGCTGAGGGATGTGTGACTGTGATATGTGTGACTGCCTCAGTGCATGGTGGGGGGTATGTGTGGGAATGTGTGACAATGATTTTTGTCTTTGTCTTAAACAGTGTTTTATGTGTGTATGATTTGTCATTTCTGCCTATGGATTTATGTGTGTACATATTTTCTTATTTTCCTATACGTCTATATGCTCTATATTCTGTCTGTGTCTGTGGGCTCGATGGAGGAATTGGAAATGTGATCTGAAGGCCTGGAGGAGTGTGTGCGATACACAGACTACAACTGTTTGTGTGTGAACTGGCATCAGTATTCTGCAGGGTGAGCTTTAGTATGACAGGACCAACCACAGAGGAGAAATACAATTTGTATTTGGCCCATTGGTCCCCTTACCCAATAGAACCATACTTGCATAGTACTTTGTAAATCTGAGACAATTCTGCACTTTATGTGGTGCTTTTTTCATTCTCAAAATAACTACCTATCAATGTAAAAGTATTTGGCTGCAGCCTAGCAGGTGGCCACCGCTGTTACGAGAAGAGCCACATGTAACGTTAGGGGTAACTTTGTCGGGGAGACCCAGGTAGGGATCGGCTGCGTATCTGGTGGGATTTGAACGTGTTTTCTATTATCTTTTATACATACATGTGTACAAAATACTATGAATGCAACAACTGTATAGAGTTGTGTTTTGTTTAGTTTGGGTTGCAGGTAGTGAGTCACTGTCTTGGTGGTTTTCTTTTCCTTGTTTTGTTCTGTTCTGTTCTGATGGTCTGGTTTAGAGTTCATCCTGCGTCTGGGATAAACTTGCCCACTGACTGTGAGCTCCCCTTGCACTGGGTTAATGTGTCTGCTGGTCGTTATATTTACTGCATATCAGCTAGTGTGTGTTTTATGGGCTCATTGATATCTCAGCCAACCTGTCTCTTTGTGCTACAAATTGTTTTAATACCTATTTTTTGGATTAATAAAAAATTAGATTTTAATATAACTACTTTCCAGTCATACTTGCCTTCAGGGTGCTAGGGACCTGTTGTTTGTGGCTCCAAGGGGGGCCTCCAAGGGGGGGCTACACTATCTTCCTATTTCTTAGCTGTCCATCAATTGTATTTCACCTCCATTTATTGTATTTCACCTATTTAACCAAGAATGATAGAGCTAGAGACTGATGTAATGAATTTCTTGGGACCACTGTGTAGTAGGATTAGGGTAGTTTAGCTTTTAGGGTTTTCTATATGTAGGTTAGAAATTATACTGTAGATTGTAGATATTTAGACAATGTGTTAGTACTTCAAATATTTGCTTAGTGTTAGGGCCCCTATGTAGAAGCTTCAGATAGCTTAAAAAAGGTGTCCCTTTTCACAAATCATTGTTTCTAATGGTTGTACTTCTATTTTAATGTTTTTGAAAAAACTAAACTGAACTGTACTAAACTGAACTGAGCTTGGTATTGTGCAGCGACTAAAACTAACACTGAAACTAATAAAAACTAAACTAAAACTAAGCATTTTCAAAAACTAAAAACTAAACTACTACTGTGTAGAGACACATCCATGTATCAATGCGATGTGAGTAAAGGGACATAATGGCAAGCACGAGAGCTCAAGAATTCAATTAACAATCTTATGGCCGGCGGGATGAAACTGTCCCTGAGTCTGGTGTTGAGGGTCTGGATGCTGTGGTGCCGTCTGCTGGGCAGCAGCAAGCAAAACATTTTGTGGTATGGGGGATTGGGGTCTCTGATGAACCTGTTGGTTGTAGAGTTTCTCCATGGATGGCAGTTTATCCTGGTTATATGCTGAGCAATTTTATCCGCCCTCTTTAGAGCCATACAGTTGAAGTTGGTGTAATTGCCTTAGCCTACCAGACTACCAGATACTACAGTATACAGATAGTCACGATCCTCTCACTGGTGCACCTGTAGATTTGCTGAGTATTATGGAGTCCATGTTGTCTCCAAAACCTGTGGTGGAAGAATAACCCTTGCCTCACAGTCTTTGTGACGGTGTTGGTGAGTACTGGTCAGGTCCTCGCTGATGTAATCCCCAAACAACCTGAAGCTGCTTACTCTCTCCATCGTAGTACCATTGATGGTGATGGGGGCATGTCATATTGTCGTTTACTGTAGTCCACAATCAGCCCCTTTGTTTTGCTAATGTTGAGATGGAGGTTGTTATCCTGGCACTAAGGTGTCAGGGCTCTGACCTCCTCACAGTAGGCCATCTCATTGTCGTCGGTGATCAGGCCGATGTAATCAGCAAACCTGATGATGTTGTTGGAGCTGAGGTTAAGTAAAAACTCTTAACCAGGAGAACAACTCAGTGCTGACAACACAAACACCAACTTTAGAGGGCTGAATAGGCTGGTAGATAAAATCCAATTTTATCAGTTGGCCTGCACTATAATTCACTATAGTACAACAGTTACCATGGTCAAAATACATGAAACAGATTTTAATTTCATAGATAAACACTGAATATTTTAATAACATCTTGACCGCCGAATTGGAAATGTCTGTGGTTTTCATTTCAGAAATCTACTAACCTTATTTTTACAATCAATAAGAAATAATATTTTTTTCGATATGTTCCTACATTTGTGCAAACAAATATGAAAAAAAAAAATCCCAAATGTTCTTGTATTTGCTCAATTCTCTTTGTGCCCCGCTGACTCACGGTAGATCTGTCTGACAGAACTGAAGCTCAGGCTAACACCCACTCTCCTCACCTCGGAGATCACTTCCCCCTGGTGCTAGTCTGTCAAAAACAGCAGCCATGTCTCTCTTTTCACTTGAACCCAAAACTAACAAGCAAAGTTTGGCCTGCGAGAGCGCAGCAGTGCTGGGAACTTCCTGTCAAGTTGAAAGAAAGTAAGCAATGGACTAAATTTCCCCTGGGTCAAGCGCTGGCTACATTCTCCTACACTAAATCATACATCACATCACAAGCAGCATGGGTCCACAGGAGACTAAATAGGAGCCGCATTCAACTTGAAGTGCCCTCAACCTAACATGCTGTTTTCACTACAGGCAGGGTCATATAGGAACTGTTTACTGAGCCGCTGTCCTTTCCCAGGGACCAATAACCTGGCTGCTTTATTGATCCCAATTTGCTGGTTGAGTGTAAGAGCGGGTACAGGGAGACAACAAACACACACGCAGAAGTGTCCAGAGCCTGAACATAGCAAGGAAGGTAACAAGAGGCTCCTCTACAACTAAATGGAACACACACATAGAAGAACGAGACCAATCAAGACGACAATCATCTAGAGCTTTCTGTTTGTTTATAGTCATTGCACGTACTGTGTGCGTGCATTGGTGTTTGTAATGTGTGCATACTGCTGTACTGCACTGACAGGCACAGTGAAGTGATCAACTCTCCTTGATTCTATTCTTCCTCTGAGACAGCAGCATGCTTTTGAATGAGCTCTATCAGCAGCACAGCCATCTATCACGCTGACAGGCAAGCGGGCATTATGAGTCTGACACCAGCACTCACCTCGAGTGGAGGTGTTAGTCTTATAGAGAGAGAGAGTCTAGATATAAATTGAAACCTGTAATGTGTGTATATGAACCAATGGCCCAGCGTTTACTCAAGTCTCATGTGGTCTGCATATTTAATTCACTCATTCCTGACGCCGATTAACCCGAGGTTCCAAGGGGGCCAGTCATGAACTATAACATCCAGTCTCCTGTGTCTGTGTGTGTGTGTGTGGTGGAGAATCCCATGGGCCAGGCTAACTGCACAGCTGTCAGCCAGCACCTTTCAACAGCACACCTGGAAGTGCATGAGGTGTGCGTGCAACAATGTGTGGAGGTGTTGAAGTAAAATGGGGCAGCAGTGCACAAAGGAAAGGTGGGAAACACATACACAAAGTGAGAAGAGATGAGAAAAGAGAGACCTGGCTCTGCTTACGAAACAGCACGCCTCATATATCAGCAGTCGATAGAATGTTGACATGCGCACCTTTGCAACACACACTTGAAGCTGCACCTGTTAATTAACTCTGATGGTATGAACAAAGACAAGAGTTTTCTTGCACTCAACCTCGGTTCCCTCTGTTCCATCCATCCTGTGCTGCTCTGTGCTGCTAAACCTCAATCCACATGACAGCCGAAGTGGCTGTGTGTTTTGCCAAGGCATTCATCATTGCTGGCTTCTGCATCAATCAGAGCCTGGAGAGGCTGGTGTGAAGGTACTTTACCGCAGAGTTGAATGCTCTTCGACTTGTGGTCTTGTTTTAGCAGGCAACACTTATGTTAGAATGAAAGGTAGATGAGGAAGCGAAAAGGCGAGGCACATTTCCACAGGGATAATTGGGAGATAATGAGGTACGTAAACGGAGCAAGAGGAGAAACAAGAGACAGACAAGACTCATTTCTTCCTTACATGGAAAGAGGCTCTCTCCTCTCTGTCCAGTGGTTGGGTGACAAACATGTTGCCACTGATGGGGTCTATGTTGTAGATTCCATTTGGGGGCTGATCAGCGCCTGCTCCTGTGATGCTGTAGCGGATGCCGACATCCTTGTCCTGATCTGAGCGGATCTAGGGACAAAACCAGAGAAACAAGTTCAAAATAGAGGATAATCTGGTTTTTAGTCCGGGCTTTTCCTAGCCTTGCAACAGAAAGCACAATATGTTCAGAGCATAGTGAGATATTGTGAAATAAAACCAAACATTTGAGTGAAGACAGAGAGTACATGGGATGTTTGATACATTGATGATGACCTTTCAACTACAAGCTTTCTTTTGTGCTACCACAACCTACTCCCTGAAGGTGAAAATAGAAAATTGAACAAGAGCAGAGTGGGAAACACATGCCCTGTTGAGTTTTTGGTTTTCTTTACCTTCATGGCAGCTTCTCAGGACCTCACTGCCAGCTGTGACGGTATATCTGATGGCTACCTGCCTGGATGAATCATGCCATTATTCTGAACTACGTCTGACTGGAACTTAATGTCTCAATGTGCTTGTTCCACCTTTAACACCTAGGCTGGTATTTCAATCACAATTCAAAATGTGACATTTACAGAGGGATATATTTTACTTTGAACAAGTTCCAGTGTTAGCACCTCCACAGCCACAGCAATAAAACAATCAATACTTTTGCTCAGGACTAAAATGAAGACAAAAGGAGATGGGATTGTAGCATTTCTTCCTGTGGCATTGATTTTCAATGGGCTCCAAGGATTTTATTGGCTCACCACTCAATGCAGCAACATTAGAGTAACATTATTAAAACTGGTGGCTCTGAAAGTGTTACCATTACTAAGTTGATATACAACAGGGTTGATATACAACTTAGTAATGCTAACGCTACCTTACATACATATGTTGTCACCTCTGAACTCTCAGAATTACTTCTGCCAAGAAGGTTATGTTTTCAGTGCTGTTGATGTAAATGGGTGTTTATACAGCTTCGTTCTGTTGTTTCAACATCTGTAGTTATATCTGTGGCTTAACATAATGTTTTCTGATTTCTACACTGTATAGCAGATACTTGATTATTTCACTATGTGTGTAAATATTAAGGTGCCACAGTGAATCATACCGGTTTGGTAAGGATTTTTTTTCTATATGTAAATTTCTTCCTTGTTAACACACAGTTTTGTTTTGTTTTTGATAACAAGCTGCCATGTTCATGAAGTTATTTCAGTCCAAGCAAGTGTTTTCAGGTTTTCACAAATGGTGATGGTAAGTATGTGAAACATTTCCAATTTAGAAGTACGTAAATGCACAGCTGAGATGATGAGGCGTCAGCAGGCCACAACCACATTTTGACATACTGTAATTCTAATAGTTTTGGAAATACATCCAGACATATGCAGTGGTTGCGGTTGCAGATTTGCATATCATAGAAGACTGGACTATTGGTCTTGGAGGAGGTCTGTGCTCTCCTTCTAGTTATTCTTTAATCTTTTTTAATCACTGCAGTATTTCTATAGGTTATTTAAAGCAACACTGACATTTTTTTGAAATTTTAAATTTATTTGTTTTCTTGTCTAAAGTTATATGAGAGAATAGATACTACTCTTATATCTGTAGCCCACAGTAAATATGAAGCTACCGCCAGCAGCCAGTTAGCTTAGCTTAGCACAAAGACGGGAAACAGAGATACAGCTAGTTTGGACAAAAGTAACAAAAATCCACCTACCACAGCAAAATGTTCCTCTTTAAAATCATATTACTGATTATTACACTGTTAGATGTGTTTATGCTCATATAAATGCAAATGTGAACTCCAATACCTTGAAGTTTAGTGGTCACTTAATTGTAGTCCAAATTATTTGAATAATATTATTTTCATCATCAATGAGCTGGAGACTCGCACTTTATTGCACATGTATATTATTATTATTTTTCTTTCATGTAATTACTGAACACCACCACTAACGAAGTCACTAATTAAATGTAACCCTGCTTACTATGTCTTTAGGAATTTTCCCTATTCAAACTGTTTTAAGGGGTCTGAAGAGGTAAAATTATATAGCACTTTCACAAGAAAGAAATTTGAGTAATGTCTGACGATCCTATAATTCACCTTATGACCCTTTGTAGGGCTATAGATCCCCAGCATGGAATTCACTCTCTTAAACAAACTACAATACAACCCAGTATACACATTATAGCTGTAATGCTCGAGTTCAATAAGTATACAGATTTAATTTAATCAAATTACAGTGGTCGATGACTCCTTAAACCCAGTATTGCGGATTCATTTTATGGCTCCTGGATCAGTTTAAACTATCTGTAATAGCTAAATATCTTAATATCATCTCTTCTCCGACCTTACCCTTGTTTTTTTTTTATTGGGACTGAGAAATCACTATGGTTACAAGTCAGAGGGAATAATCACAGTCAAATGGAGAAAAAGGAAGGCTTGGCTCCTTTTTTCTCTCTATCTTTCGCTTCCCCTCCTATGCAATTTTCGTGGTCTGTGGGGTTGCAGATCATGCATGAAAATGAAATTACTTCATCCGTTCAGCGGTGACGGCGGCTTCTGCATAAAACATCTCTCTGTTTGAACATGATACCCGCTCTCTTAATTTCGAACATGGTCCTCCCACACCCACAGTGTAGCACTCCGCTGTGAGCTGTCACAGCCACAATTCTCATTTCCTGAGCTCACTTCACATAGAATCCATATGGGGACCCCACAGGTTCAGGTGTTATGTATAGTATTGTACAACTCCTATCAATCAATGCAATAGGACACTTCTAAATACGTGTAATCACTGTAGCGAACAATGATACTCTAAGACAAATCACATTTATTATTCACGATGCCCACCATCTGCCAATCAAAGCGGGACAAAATTATTGAATAAATCATAACATAATTTGACCATTCACCCTCATCATCAGTATCATCTGTCTGAATCACAAATAGAGAGGTGGAGCAGAACAGACGGATTATGCATTTCAGTAATGAGAACGTGCCTGAGAAATACTGTGTCTTATCTGTGAAGGAGACAAATCTGTTATGGCCTCACCGTTGGAAACAACAAGAAATGAACTGAGGCACACCAGAAAGAGTCACATCTGCTGGAGTTGCAGGAACATGCGAAAAAAAAAAAAAGAAAGCTTGTCGACGTGTATGTGTGTGTAGTGAAGTGTTTGACAGGTAAGAGATTCTCTGTGTGCACACCAAAGCGTGGATCAAGAGGACCAGCTCAGTTCAATAATTCACAAGGCCGTCATGTGGGAAATACACATATGAAATTTTCACTTGCCACGAGTTTGTGCTTCTGCATCCCGACATGTGCACAGTTGCGTGTCTGAGTTTGTGTGTGTGTGCGTGTGATTTGTCTGTTCACTGGAACTTCAAAGCAGAATATGTGTAGTTGGCACATTGGTGTAATAGCCCCAAGAGGAGACAAAGGAGCTCTTACACGTCATGCGGACTCTGCTTCCATGCCTGGTTAAAATTCCACATCAAGGCCACCTGAGACCAGATGTCACATTTGCCTGTCTCTGTTAATGAAGACTTTTTATGTCAATAAATTGAATAAATGAAGAAGCATGGCTTCTCCTGGTCCTGGGAATCCCATGAGTAACAATTGCTCAATTGAGCCATTTGAATGGAATGGTAATGATGAAAGCTGGGATTTCAATCCTCGTCTCCTCTCTTTCTCTCTATCTATCCTTATCTTTCATTCTCCCTCTTACTTCAGTCCCTCCTGGCAAATAGAATGGCTACTAATCACACTAGAAATAGCAGAGAGAGGCAGATGCGAGGGACTTAACTGACTGACTGTCTCTGTAAGATCAGACCAGACATCAGATAAGTGACCTATTTGTAGCTCTTTGAGAGTGATTTCCTTGATTACTGACAACTGGTGGGATCCTGTGGGACAAGCTATCAGCGTGAGAAGAAAGATGGAGAGGGATGGAGGCAGAGAGACACAGGGAGCAAAAGCAATGGGGAGTTGGGGAAAATTAGATGAAGAATTAGTGTTCTGTTAAACTCCTCGGGGTGACGCAAGACACACAAACAGATTGAGGGAAAGGAACGGAAAGGAATACATTTCCATTTATTGAGCATAGCGGCTGGCTGCCTAATTAGCTCACTGTGAAGTTTCAGTCTGTCCAAATCTCCTTTAATTGATCCAACCCTGTATGATCATCAGTATAAATACTTTGATGCCTACATAAACATGGACTAATTTGCTATTTATTTGATGGAACTCTGTGTTTCATCCATTCAGTCTGACTTATTTCTAGCAATACTACAAAATGAACAAAGCAACATACTGCTATGCAAAGGACAAAGTGTGAAGCTGTAGCTCTTTCCCCGGTGGTATTTTGCTTCCAGGAAACAACATCATTCAACCAGGAAGTCATTAAAGGACAGTGTGCTGCAGGCACCCTTGGGATCATTAAGGGTTACTGTGTGCTATGAGCTAATGTCACACAATAATGGCAATCTGTGGTTTACACTCTTTGATAGCCTCTTTTATGTCTCATCCGCGCTTAATGGTTCAGGCCTGTGTTGTAGTCCCTTGGCTTCACACATCTCTTTCTCTCTCTCTCTTCATATTATAGCTCTTTATGGGCTCAGTCACCTCACCTTGCCTTTAGGGCACATCAAACACCTGCCACAGGTTACACCTGGAAACCAGGGGGTCTTTCACTACCACAGATCTATTAACCATAATAACACACTATGAATTTGCAAACACCCACTGATGATCACTTTTTCAATTGATCAAATGCTAGAGGGAAAGTGCCCTCCACTGTAGGTTAAAGTTGTGCAAATGTCACACATGCATACAAAATGGGGGTAGTTAAATTAATCTGGATACACTAGAGGTTTCATGCCTGCAAATAAGCAACAGACAGTTCAACCAGGTCCTGTCCATTTTACCTGCTTTGAAATGAAGTAAAACTCATAATAAAAGCTGCAAGCTGCCTTTGACGGGCCCTCGTGCCGTGGGGTTTGTTGCTGCCATGATGCAGTCAGGTCCTCTACGTGAATCTGAATTTTCATGCGCTTTGGACACCTTATGAAGGCCTTAAACTTCACTTCCTTTCTCCCCTATCTGGTGAGAGCACCTGCTAATTATACACTTCATGGCGAAACATCGATTTTCAACACCACGCCACAGACTCACAGATACCACAACATTTTCATCATTAGTGCCTTTAGATTGCACAGCAAAAAATTGAAAGTCGATCGGATAATTTCTCTAGAAGGACTTTGTTTGTATTGAACCTGTAAATCTGCAAAAATTACCTTTATATTCAAAATAGCCGACATCCTGTTGGGTTTAGGGAATCACTCCCACGGCCTTTTTTGAAGGTCTGGTCATGCCACAGAAATTTCATCCAATTGAGTAAATCATGTCCCGTCATTGTCATTTTGCCACGGCTGTGCAAGAAAGCTGTATGACACATACATTTTCTTCATGTTTGAATTTTGTGCAATGTTTGGTGAGTTTTCGAGAAACTTTAGGCCATCAAAAAGAATTCCTAGAATTTCAAAAGGGTACACTCATGTTTCAGGCTCGGGCCCTAATTAGTGCCCTGGATTTGCTATTGCAGTTAACATCTATCAGGGTTAGCAGAGCATTCTCCTCATAGTCTTCTGGATATGTAGCCACTGCACACAGTATTTCACAAGCCAATACACAAGCTAAATTTATACCGACACACAAGCTTACATGTCAATAAACTGGCAAGAGCAGAGAGTCAGTTTAGAAACAGGCATTTGAAATGATTAGCGTCAAATTTAAATTTATTTGGAAAGCTTAAAGATGCTTGCACGGCTTGCCCCAATTTACATTGTTTTTCAGTGTCAATGTTTCTTCACTG
Organism: Micropterus dolomieu; assembly: GCF_021292245.1. Taxonomy (NCBI): domain Eukaryota; kingdom Metazoa; phylum Chordata; class Actinopteri; order Centrarchiformes; family Centrarchidae; genus Micropterus; species Micropterus dolomieu. The sequence continues at coordinate 30,710,000 of NC_060167.1, forward strand.
CAAAAGTGAGCTCTCAAAAACAAGGGAAAAAGCATTAAAATGTGGGTTATATTAGTTAAAATAAGCAAAATTAACTTGAAACAACTGAAATTCTCTAACATAAAAGCCGCCTGGTAAGAAGAAATATCCTGTCAGACAAAAAACATTTGCCTTCAATTAAGATAATTAATCTTACTTAGATTTTAGTTTTTGCAGTGTTCGGTCTTTATAATGGAGGTGGCGAGTGCAATATTAGTATGAACCATAGAAAATAGTTAAGACACAATTAAGAAAATAGGACCCAAGTTGAATAATACTAAAATTGTTTTTTAATTTATGTAGTGTGTTATTCAACCAAATACTATTAAATGTATTCTACATTATGTAGGGAAGATTTGTTTTACATTTAATTTAACTGTCTTTTTGGGGGGCTTCTGCTCTAAATGTTAAATGGCTACATTTATAGCACATTTATCCGAAGAGCTTTCCAAAGTTTTTGCCGCTCATTCACCCATTTACACATGCACACACACACACAAACACACACACACACACACACACACACACACACCGATGGCAGCTACCACACAATGTGCTGGCCAACCATCAGGAGCAATTCGGGGTTTCAGTATCTTGCCTAATGACACGTTGACACAGGAGCAGGTGGAGATCGAATCGCCAATACTGTGATCAGGGGACAACCAACCTTACCTCCTGAGCCACAGCCACTCCAACAATCTCTAATAATTATGTTCTTCTTCTAATCCTAACCAAATGAAGACATGTTTAATATTATACATTAATGTTGTATATGTGTATAACAGAATAAATAGAGTGAGACAAGCAGCATGAAGTCAGCTATATATATTACTGGGTTAGACAGTAAATGTCACTGATGGCACCACACAGCAGTTGTAACAGTCGGGCTGAGGGATCTAAGAACGTAAATTTGAGGGATGGTTAATAAGCAGTAGATAAATGCAGTAAAGCCAAATTAATGGCTTTTGCATGCTAAGGTGGATTGTGGGAGGAAGTGATACTAAACACCCAGGGCACAGACAGGCTATCACAGAGCCCTTCTGGTGGCCTCTTAGTCACGCTTTAGCTGTTGTAGCTGTCAACCATAATTAAGATAGCGTCAGCCAAATATCTGGATTCCTTTACTGACTGGATGCCTCACATACTCACAAGCCTGCTCTGCTTTCAGACTCTGTCTCCCACTCTGAACTGCCTGTTTACGTAGGCACACAAGCACATAAGACATACCAATATGGTCATTAAGGGGGATGAAAGCATAATTCAGAATTTTCCAAATTTCAATTCTTTAAGGAGGCAAAGTGCTCAGAGTCAGGATTAGTTTGAGATATTCTGTCTCACCACCTGATGGTTCATTCACCACATGGATTCAGTGTACAGCAAGCAGAAAACAATCAAAACAAAGACATTTGACATTTTTAAAAAGGGTTTTAGAGATTAACAAATCTAATTTGCTCTCTGATTACTCTTCCCCCTTGAAATGACTCAAATGTCCCTCAAGTAGTAAACATTTCCAGTAATTTCAGCTGCAAGCTCATATGTCTAATTTCTATTTGCTTTACCGCTCCCTTTTACGCCACTGCCTATCGACTTGGGGAATTGGTGGCAAGCAATTTACTGGTTTTAAAATATGCTTTCAGTTTTTTTTTGTATGTTTCCATAGCAGATTCATAGCAGGTCTGGCACCCTAGTGAGTGGTTTTAAAGAAAGAATATGACACTGTCATACTGGAATAGACTATTGATTTTCCTATGTTGAGCAGTGTGACTTCAGTGTCACCACTGGGGTTAAAACATTCAAATCTCACAATAAACCTTTGCAGTCGTGGGGATGCTGGAATGACTCCTAACATAAGTCACTGCAAATGGGTGAATTGCTATGTTAAACAGTATTATCAAAAGCATCTGTGCATCTGCAAACTACACAGGCATTCTTGAAAATCGCTGTGTTTGATAATGTCTCATCTTTCCCTGCTGTTATACAGTATCTGTTTTCTCTTTGTTAAACATGAGGGAAATGGCAAAACTACATGCTTTTTAACTTCCTCTTAAATTTCAGTTTTGCATTGCTTTGATCCCTCCTGCTGTGTGCTTGTCACTCTTCAAAGCTGATGTGCCCTGCTTTTGATGGGGAAGAGGAATTCAAATAGTCTGATGGGCCATCCGCACACATTTTCAACAAAATGACAGAGGAGGAAATAGGGAAGCAGAGGATGAAAGAAAAAGAGAGATGGGCTGACAAAATGGAAACAAAATTTCCAATTACGGAAAATGTAGGACCTCAAGTTTTTGCCAGCCTTCAAACTTTCCTTCCTACAAAATACAATAACAACCTTACAAGCAAGAGTGTGCCAATAAAGAGGAGTAAAACCTGTCAGTTTGGTGGCGTCATGAGAAGGCACATGCTTTTAAAAATAGTCACATAGAGGTATGTAAGGGAGAAGCTGGAGAGAGCTCAGGTTTAATATCTTTCAAGTGAGAGCCACTGACAGCCACTGTCACACAGAGTTATCCCTAATACTCATAAAGAACAGCTGCGTATGGGCCTGGCACACAGGCACGCTAGTCCATTATTCATCGGAAAGTGAATGGCAAATGAACCAAGCTCCATGCATCTCTGAAATATGTATTTTTTTGCCATATAAAGCCTCCTTTTCATTTGGTGTTCTCTGCCGTTCTGTCTGTGTTTGTGCTGCCATATCAGTTTGTCTATCTCTTTCTGTCTGTCTTCGTCCTGCGCGCCCTCCTCCCATTTCTCCCATGTGGGAAGGAATCCCTTCAACACAAAGGAGCAAGAGTCGCCACCTGAGGAAGATTTGTCTGCTCTGGTACTGACACTGTTATTCAGCCATTCTTCTCCACTTTCTAACACGGTCAATTTCATTGAATCCTTGCAGTTCCTAAGGTTTCCTGAGGTAATGTTTCTGTGAAGTGGATTTAAAGATAATAGAGTAAGACTCTTTTTTTTTCTTGACAATTTAAGGAAACAAAGCTGAGACCTTTTGGGGGCGATGTTTTTTCTCCCTCCAGAGGAGCTGTTTTAATGTGATGTATAAGAGGAAAAGACAATCCAGTTATAGGTGAGTGTGAAAAGAGGGAAGAAGCTCAGAACAAAACATACGAGAGAGCAGAGGCATTGTCAAACATTACGTCTTTTAATGAGCAGAAAGCATTCTGAATGCCGGCAGCAAATCCAATAAATAACCTTCAAACAAAAGAGTTTGGTGCTCTTTTGAAAAATAGATATAAAGTCTTTGAAAGAGATATTTTTTAAACTAAGCTCATATGGAACAGATATCTGGAGGTTGCTTCTCAACTTTTGACTGTGAACCTTTCTGACGTCTCTCTCTTAAACACGAATACCCTCCAACTCCATCCTGTATGTCATTCACCGTTACCCAGAAGAGAGAAATGAGTCCCACTGCTTTAACATTTTGTATCTGTTCAAAAATAGATTAGATGCTTTCTCAAGCGTACCCGTGCGCACGCACACGCACGACACAGCCTCCACCTCAGACCATTAACTAGACGGAGAAATGAAATGTAGGATTGGAAAAAGGGGCAATTAGAGGGAGAACAAATATTAATGGAAGTTAAGAAGTGACTCACAAACCCAATTATAGCATTAGCCAGGCAATTTAGATGAGCTCTGCTAGAATCCTGTTGAAATGTAACAGCGGTCTCCCTGCATTAACAATGGCATTAATTCCCCAGATTCACAGCGAGGAGAGAAGAATAGGAGCAAATACAGCCATTCTATCTCCCTTATAAAGAGAGACACATTCTCTAATTCTGAGATGGCGACAGAGGCTGACGTTCTTGCACCCCCCCCCCCCCCCCCCCCCCCCCCCCAAAAAACAGACTGTAGACCCCTGGAGAGTTTCAGCTCGTTAAATAGCACCATTCTCCTGCTCTAACCAAGGCTTCCCAGTACAAGGATGATAGGTAAACCATACTACAGGTCGCCCATGCACAGACAAATGTCCTGCATAATAATTATACCAAGACATGGTTGACTGCTGGAAGGCTGACCAAAGGGAAAGAAAGCAGCATAAAGTGATAGATATGGACAGAGTTATAAATGGAGGGAGGGGGCAGTGAGGAGCCTTCTGCTGCTCTTGCACTTTTCCTCTCCACCTACCGCCATTGTCAAATTGAATCCCTCAACCCAAGTTGCTGCTGCACGTTCCCGTAGGGGACATGCGGCCCTGACAGCCTGGCCAATCAGCAGCACCCTGAGGCAAGTTGAAAGCCCTTCTGGCATGCCTAAGGCTAGCGGGGTCCAACCAATCAGTTAGAGGCCAGGCTTGAAAGGAGGGCCATGCTTGGCTCAGGGAGCTGGTAAGGCTGCCAATGAGAGTCCAGAGGGGAGTTCGAGTGGCTCAGAGGGAGGCTGCCAGAGGGGTCAGAGTGGACGAGGGCAGACTGACAGTTATTTAGTGAGAGGCTGAGCTCTGTGTCACTCACAACAGCACTCAGCCTTTGTACTACTGGGCTGGCTCTAATGGGACTGTCACCTTCTAATTGTCCAACTGGGGATGCTCAGAATGACAAACAGACACACATCCGTACACTCAAATACACAGACAATACTTACAGGAACACACAAATACACAGATACACACACAACACAGAGACACAAGCATAAACCAGCAAACAAAAGGCAGTGTGTACAAATGTTTACACATGAACACTCTTTTCATGCTGCAAGACATTTATGTTTCTGGGAAGACGACTGCATTGACCGGCTCATCCGTTTACAGCAAAGGGCTCGTTTATATAGATTACACATAGTACCTTACATTTTGTGTTATTTACATTTGAATATATTTGGTGAGTACCTCCAATTAAGTTAAATCCAACTCTGTGGCATTTGTGACTTTTATTTATCCCCCATCATTTTAGGCACAACAATTCATGATGATTAATGTATTAGCAAATGTAGAAGACTTTGAAGAATTTACCTGGCAAGCTCATAAATGTGAAATTGTCCTACTGTAATTTAAATCTGCATTAACTTATTTTTTGGCCACATGTCACATTTGGCATACATGCAATGCAACAAGCTAATACTACACTGAACAAAATTATAAATGCAACACTTTTGTTTTTGCCCCCATTCATCATGAGCTGAACTCAAAGATCTAAGACTTTCTCTATGTACACAAAAGTGTACATAGAGAAACATATGCCTATTTCTCTCAAATATTGTTCACAAATTCGTCAAAATCTGTGTCCTTTGCCAGGATAATCCATCCACCTCACAGGTGTGGCATATCAAGATGCTGATCAGACAGCATGGGTATTGCACAGGTGTGGCTTAGGCTCAAAAATGTGCAGTTTCACTGTATAGGGGGGTCTGGACACCAGTCAGTATCTGGTGTGACCACCATTTTCCTCATGCAAAGCATGTTTCGAATGAAAATCTTTATGTGAAGTAGAAGCAAATGTCAATGATGGAATATCACAACAGTACCAAATGACAAGAACCGTTGTCATCCTCCAACATTTAAGCATCTGCTAGAGCTGAAAATGGCATCATGCTTTCTGGGCTACTACAACAAAAGGATATGTACTCCAGAAGGAAACGGAGTCAGGTTTAGTATTTGGCAGATCTCTTCTGGTGGACGTGAGATAGACAGTACTTCATGAAAAAGTAAAGTATGTGGAACAAGATTAAAGGAAATTTTATTCCTGGAGACCTCTTTGTTATTGTGGATGATTCAGCAAGAAGCAACTCCTAGATTCTGGGACGCACTCTGATGATCCTGTCAGGAGAGAGGAGAATGAGAGGCATCCTGATTTAAACCAGAGCGAGACATGTCAACAAACTCTGTCTGCTCCTTGAAGCTGAACACTAAACTTACTTTCTATAACAGACAGATGCTGCACATAGACTTGAAAATGAAGCTGAGGTGAGATGTAACGAGTAACTGATTAAATGAACCAATGCTTATTGGGTCTATTAATATGAACAGTAATTGCTATGTAATAAGGTATTAGACTTGTTGTTAGAGTAGTTTTGAGGTATTGAAATGGTTATAGTTCATTAAATAAAAATTAATTAAATAAAAATGTGAGAGACCGGGGTTCAACTCCCCACTGTGAACCATCCACCAATGTGTCCCTGAGCAAGACACTTAACCCTTCGTTGCTCCAGAGGCGTGCAACCTCTGACATGTATAGCAATTGTAAGTCGCTTTGGATAAAAGCATAAGCTAAATGAAAAAATGCAAATGTAAACCTTTCCTGCTGTTAATAGTACAGAGCAGATTTTGACCTCAATTTTACACATATGATGTTGTGTTTGTCATTTGATTTAGTTGTGACTAAATTCTACAATATGTAGCAGACCCCACTACGGTGGCATAGTCATTTGACAGATAATGTGACAAATACTGCTAAGGTAGCACTGTTACAGTAGTGAAGAGTATGGAAACTACCAAAAGATCAAACCACTGCAGCATTTAAAGAGCTTGAACCCAATTAAACTCAACATTTTTGCTGTACCAGAGTCAAACTCCTCATGTTTTGAGATTTTTACATTGTTATCATTTGACAAAACACACAGATATCTTGTAAGTTCTCACATTGATGTCACAATGTTGCCATATTTGAAACTTTTTCCTTGGAGAGGATAAAGTCCCATGTAACCTGGGGTAAGCTCACAACCCCAGATAGCACTTTCCTTATAGAGAGTGCTGACAGTAATATCATTTAATGTGCTACTTCAAGTTAAAGAAAAAGGTGTGCCTGTTGTTTGTCCCATAGTATCCCTTACTGCCTCAGAAGTGAAGGAATATGACTACAAGTTTTCCATCTGGAAACTGGGCTGGGGGAACATGTAAATGATGTGAAATGTTCTTTTTGGGGGGGGGGGGGGGTTAAGAATTCTGGTAAGTGGTTTATTTAGATAAATTTGGTCTTGAATAATGTAATACAATGGTGTACATTTTGCTGGCGTACATACTTCATATACCAAACCACATCCCCACACACAAACTAGACACAATGGATGTGATGTACTTCAATGCACAAGGGATGTAATAAAACTGCAGACAAAACAAGCAGATCCAAAAAGCATATCACGAGCTCATTATGAGCTGTAATGAAATACACTGTGCAATATGAGGTTGTAAATAAACTGCCGTGTTTTTCCATTTTGGTACTGAGCTAACAGCATAACAGACATTACAATATCATTGAGCTAACTGGCTCCCACAACCACATATGTTTTTGTGTGTGTGTGTATGTGTGTGTGTAAATCTAGCCAAACAGCCATGTTATCCTTATGTTTCTATAACAATCAAGTTTTCTTTTGTCAAAGTGTGGAAAGTTAATGTGAGTGGTGGGCAAACTTCACCACTTGTTTTTGTTTGAGTTCTTCTGTTTGCTTTTGATAAAATCCCTCTAAATGAGGAGCACCCAGTTTTTCTAACCTGTGACACATTCAACACTATGATGTACAGTATTAACCATGAGTACTACAATGATAGGCTATTCAAAATAATGAGATAAACCAAATCATACTGAGATGCACTTTAATGTGCCGGTTCACCTTTTCACCTGAAGACCTACATTTTTCTACATGAATGTGAATGTATAATAAAGAGTAAATATTTTAGATATCATCACAGTTTCATCTAGCTCCATGGAAAGGGCATACAGTCATGCAGAGAATAAAAGCAACAGCAACCACAGACGGTTCTCTTTAGTCTTTCCCTTGGCTGTGGAATCACATAATATTAAAACAAGCGTCTACAATGTGCTCAATTATTTTCAGCTCATATTGTTCCTTTCCTTGTCCTAACTGTGGGTCAGAGAGGGAACTAGTGTTTGAGGCCTGGTAAAATGAAAGGAGGATCTTTTCTCTCCCATATTCAGACTGCTTTCCATCAGTTTTGCCTCATTGGCCCCAGTGTACGTGCTGCAGGAAATGGTTGAGATGAGAATGCCACAAATGGCCTGAAACTAATGTTGGCCTCCCTCACCCCGCAGATTTACAACACTGTCCAAAGACTTTCAATTTTTTCTTTTCTTCTTTTTTCAATCTCAGCCTGTCCCCCTTCCTCCCTTTTCCATCTCCCACCCTCACTGCTTTTCTGCTTTTTTTTTCCAAAAGGACTATTTCTTGCAATCTACCTCGGTATCAATTTAACTCAAGTTGTTTTTCAAACTCTCCATTTCCACTGCACTTACATCTGTCATGTCAAATAATTTGACAGCAAAGGTTCGGAAGCATATTCCATTTCAGCACAATGGTAACTCAATGGCATCAAAGCTGCACCACTTGTGGTTGAATTCATGACTGAATTGCACATGTCAAGGTGAAATGGCCAGCAGTGGGTATGGTGCACTTGTACAGTATATTGTTGGTGTGTACGTGGGTGTGTGTGTGTTTGAGAGAAAGCATTTTTTAAAATTTGTTTTGAGGATGCGAAAGTAGCTTTCAGCTGAACCAGAATATTGCCATCTGAGCTAGAGTGCTGTGATGATGATGGTGGCAATATCAGAATGCTTTGGAAAATAACCTAAATAGCAATATCAATATAATATAACGTCTGGGAAGGAATAAATGAAAGCTTTGTGATAGTATAAATTATTATTCACAATTAAATCAGCAAGGACCTTATTTTATATACAAAACTGGATTTGTCTGGGATAAATCAAATATACAGAATCAGGGCTACATTAACCTCTCATTGTACTCAGTTCTTTCCCCACTCTCACTGAATCAAAGAGAAAACTACCACCGGTCCACACACCTCCTTTGGGCGTGTCATTTGCATCATTTGATGCTTGCAAAGCTGTAATTACACTCTGAGGGTTAATTGGTCTTTTTAAACCTAGTGAACCTGACTGTGTGAAGGCTGGAGTGTAAAAACACGGGCGAATAAAACTCAAAGAGTTTCCACAGCACAGGAGAGCTATTGTGTTCTGAAATCAAGTGCATAAGCTTTAAAGGTTGTTCTTGGCCACTTCTGAGACCTGCAAGATAAAGCACCAAATCCCCCCTGTTCCTCTCCTCAGCTGCCAGTCAGAATGCAGAGTTGTGTTGCAGAGAGTGCCGAGGACAGACAAGCTCAAAGAGCAATGGACAGCATGAGTCACATCCCCCATGGTGCACTGCTTTCAGCTATGACTGAGGCCTAAGACACACCTACACTGTGTTCAAATACAATATAATGCAAGCAAGTTGGAAGATGTTCCCTCACACACATATACTGCACATGCGTGCGCACAAACACACACACACCTACACTCAAACCATGCAAACACTCACATGGCCACACGCACAAAGGAAGCCCTTAAGGTTGGGGTTTAATCCAACCATCACAAACCCGACATGCGAAAAGGGGATAAAAGAGGGTCCATTTCTCCAGCAGGGCAGCACAATTTGATGCCTCCCCTGACACTCCACGGCCCTGCTGTGTGTGTTTTTGTGCGAGGGTGAGTGTTTCCATGCTTTGGTGGAAAATCTGCCCTCTTGTCGACATATTGGTGAAAGACGATTTCCGTAATCCGGGAGTGTAAGCCTCGCTGTACAAATGGGCGTGAGGGACTTTGTGTGTGTGTGTGTGTGTGTGTGTGTGTGTGTGTGTGTGTGTGTGTGTGTGTCTGTGTGTGTCTGTGTGTGTGTGTCAGAAATGCCAGCAGAAAGCTGCACGTCTGTGTGGGTGTCTGATAAGAGGCATAGAGTGAGGAGAGTTTAGAGTAGAAGCACAGAACGGAGTTATGATCCCTCCATGGGAAACATGCTTTTGATTTTCCTTATTTTTAACAATCATTGTTATCTACTGGTTGTAATTAAGAAGCTGTTCAGTACATTTTTTTGATTGCGAGAACTGTAGTTTCAGATTTTTTTTACTGTGAATGGTAGCAGAGTTGCAGGGCATCCTTTGATGTATAAACAATGCATACTTGGAAAATCCATGTTTATCATTAAACTGATATTAGTAAAAGAGGAACGTGTGGTCAGAATATGCCCCACTCATGCATACTTCAGTCTGACCAGTTGTTCACACCTCTTTCTAGAGGCAGTGTGTGTGATATGGTAGAAAAAATAGAAATGGACAAATAAGATGAGAGACCAAATCCAATATAGGTTGTAAGTCAATTTCACTAAGAATCTGCACATTGGTCATCAAATGTTTTGTTTAATGATTGCTGTGAGCTCAATTGAATTATTCTTTTTATATATTCTGCTTTGGCATTTTCCCTTGTATGATCATTTTCCTGTGGCCTTTAATTCCATAATTTATTGCATAATTCAGAGGGATCCGTCTGTTTGAACCACTTGATTATTATTGATTGACTATACCTTCCCAACATTCAAGTATTGCAGCCGTGCATGGGGATGGCAGCTCTGGTGATATTTGAGGACCTTGCCAATGCTAATGCTATAAAATTGTAATTATTCTTTTGATTGAGAGACTGAAGTTAATTGAGGCCATGTTGAATTTTTTTCACTTTACTCAAATTTGCATATACACGGCTTTAAATCTGACAAAAAGAGTGTGTGTGCATTATTTCTTTCAGTCATGAATCTATATGTATCTGGCTCCTGGTGACTGAGTTAAAATACATACCATGTAACCGTTACATTAATGGTGTGACTTAGGCCAGGAACCTTTGTTGCATGCATGTTTCCTGTTTCTTTATACTGTCATACTGTCAAATGAAGGCAAATTTGAATTAAACTTCTTTCAAAAACCCCAAACTGAATAAGTGAGCAGAGGAGTGGTAGTATCTTTGTGTGCCCAGTATTTAACATGCTTTGCCGAACTTTGTATGCAACTTTATTATTGTAAGGTAATGCATACTAGGGCCTCTACTGAAAAACTAAAATTAACTGAAAAAATTAGTAACAAATCATATAACTATGCTGTTAAACTGCTTTGTTTGTTTGCCTAATTCTGACCAAATTCCTTTAACAAACATTAATCTCCAAAAATGTTTTGGATACCCAAACTCAGAACAATATACTATGGATGTCAAGATCACCCATCAATTTAAAGTGCTATAGTCTACAAAGAAATGTAGTGTGATAATCCACCAGCTATATTAACAGGTGTAGAAACGCCTGTGAGAGAATACTCATGGGTAATCCTTGGATCTATTCTTCTGAGACCAAACATGAAGTGGGTATTTATGTGCTTTCCAAGCAAGGATTTTTTTCCTACTTGTCTGTGGTGCCCAGAGGCACCGCAGACAAATCACCTGGCATCATGACTTAAATCAGAAACAAGAGCAGCGCTTTTAGCCTGCTGGGTGTGCTTGATAGAAAATACCAGAATGTTGAGTCTCTTGGCCTCATGGTGATTGTAAAATCTATTACTGTATATCCCCCACTTTTTTGTCATGCCAGGCCTGAATAAGTACTTAAAAACAATATACGGGTTGGCTACCTTTCTTTGAATCTTAGCTTTTCTCTGCATAGACAAGCTATTTTAAAGTTTTGTAGTGCACCAAAGACCTTCTGCATCAGGAAAAGATGTGTGGTGTTTTCTGAAACATAAAAACTGTCACTCACTCTGACAAGCATGTGAGGGAAGGGTCCTCGGGAGTTTTCAGGCACATTGATAGGCGGGATGACCCAGTCTCTCTTCTGTCGCCTCAGCCCATTGGCAGAGGAGCTCCTCTGATGTTTTCGAGGAAACTTGATAACTCTGGGTTGGGAGTCCCAGCCTCTTGACAGCATTTCTTCAACCTGAAAAGAAAACGCCCAAACATATTATATCATGCTGCATTTCTCATTGAATAACTTGTGCATGTTATCATTTGAAGAATGCTTTGTTGCCACGACAAGTTGAAAGATGAATCTATAAAGTGTTGTAAAATGACAAGTTGTACCGTCTCCTAAAATACTGGGTGTCACGCTAACAATAAACCCATTTTGGGAGAGTGACACACAGGCAAGTAAGTATAAATAAATATTTTTCTGAATGCTTCGGCATCACAATTCATGAGGCCCTTGGCAAGACACACTCAGCCTGCCCAAGCCCTGTGCTTCTGCTTTAGAAAGCAAGACCTCCCCCAGGCTACATGGCTGGGTTTTGTCCACCGAGGTGCTGTGCTTTGTCTGCATCCCTTCACACATTTTTCAGGCAGACAACATTATTCCCGCCTGTCCCTGTCCTCTCTGTCCCTGCCGAAGACAAAAAACAATGTGACATCGCCCTGACAGAAGCCTATCATCAGATAAAACAGGTATTGATGAAATAAACAGTGTAATAACGAGGGGAGCAGAGGAGAGAAACAGGAGGCCGCCCTGCAGTTTCATCCATGCAGCAAGCATTTAGAGAAACTCAAAATGTCACACACAACTGGTGAGATATCTGTTTATTAAAACACACTTTCATTAAAACTGTGTGTAGACCATCCAGAGTCCAGAATCAGTACCTGAGTTGTTTGGATATGGGTACTACTTCTTATTTTTTATGTTGAGGTACCTTTGAATATCATACAAGACCATGGTATTATAGGCCCATATGTATGGGTGTATACAACTGTAATGACTTCCCTCTAGGTTTAGCCGCAGAGAGGAGATTGTGGTTTTACTCAGCTTGCCTGGTGAAATAAGGGTTAGAAGAGTGTTTCTTCCCCAATCCTCTATGGTGTCCTCTGTGTGAGATGGTTGTATTGCTGTAATCCACCTAATCCTATTGTTGTCTCTGTGCCCTGCACACACACACACACACACACACACACATACACCCACTCATTCATTGGCAGTATGCCCCTGTCACCTGAAGCACAGCGGAAATCCGCCTGCTCTTCCCACCTGGAACACAGTCATACAGGCAAAGACACACGTGTGCACAAGAGCAACCACAGACACATTGCCATGTTGCCACGTTACACAGACCAGCAGCTCATCCTATCAATATACACCTGGTTTGGCGAGTGTGAGCTACACCTGAGCAAACGCAGTGTATATTTTCCATCTTTTGTTTAAACTCTTAACACATTCACGGCTCAAAGGATTGGACCGCAAGCGCGGTGCAGACCACTGGACAGCCAGGGCGGAGGGTTTAGCTGGGCAGGAGCTTGACGTAGAGGGAGCGCAGCGACCGGGAGAATGGTTAGAGGACAGAAAGAACGAGGGGACCAGATGTGTTTCCCAGATAAGATAACTCTCGTTCCAGCTCCACTCATCCAAAACACTCACAGGTACCAACTGGCGCAGGGGAAGCAGGGGGCTGCCAGCCCCCTCCATGGGCGGCAGGTAGAATTAGTCTCTGTCTGTGAATGTGTGTGTGTTTCTGTGTGTATATTTGCTCATCTGAAACAAACAAAAAACACGGGAAAACAAACAAGTATGTAAAAAAAAAAAGGCAATGATGGATAAACACTCTCTCTGGCAGATGATGATGAATCATCAGGACTGTCTATGGTCATGTGCATGATGTCAGTGCATATGGACAATTATAACATACAGTATATAACACCACGACACTGCTCTTCCTCATCTATGCTCAGTCCTGTGTGCTGCTACCCTGATAAAGTCTTTATCAGCCTTTCTGGCTACTACCAGAAAAACACAATGAATAGTTGCTCTATACGCCAATCAGGCCGCTGATGAAGGCAGCCCATCAGGCCTGACAATAAGAAGGTTGAAGCATCCAATTGGTCAGGCCCCAACATTCCTCTGGAACTGAAGAAGAGAGACAGTCGGGCAGAGAGACCAACACGGAGACAGACAATGAAAGGGAGACGTCCTTTATTGTAAGTGTGCTTGTGGATGATATCAGCGCATTGGCTGCATGTGACATGTCACTTTCAAACAGCATGGCAGATGACAGACTGTTGGCACTGTGACAATACCAGAATTACAAAGGGAAGAAATGGCTTTCTATGAGCCGCACGAAGCTAGGTGCTTATTAGCGGGGGTTTTTCTGTCTGAATGTGTGTGTATGAATAGTCATGCCTGCGTGCACATATGGGAATTCATGTGCGCTGGCCTTGATGCAAGCATGTGTGCACACGTACAAATGTGTAAAAATAATGCATGAACATATGTGCGGGTGTATGTGTTTGTGTATGTGCATGACAAGGAGTCAGTTAGTGTGTCCCTGATGCGCCCGGGGCTCCTGAAACCCAGAGGCAGCCAGGGCCAGCTGGCAGCTCTCTCCTCTCAGGCAGCCTGCACATTGCTGGGGCATTCTTTAGGCCTGCAGCCCCCGATCCCTGGAACTGACATCTGGAGGTTATCAGTCTGACAAACAGGCAGAACAATACAATAAGAGTGTGTGCTCATTGCCCATTTTCTGTTCAGTGTGGCTCTGAAAACATTTTATTCAGGTCTTTTGATGTTATTTTTTAAGTCTTTGGTGCTGCAGTTCCCTTTGCTGGTTCACTATGATACAAAAAGAGATCAGAGTGCGAGTCTTCAGTAAAGAGAATGTTCTCCCACGAGATATTCTCTCAAAACTAAAGTGAAGAAATAAAACATTTAAATCTAACTTTGAATAAAAAAAAGTATTAAATCCATGGCTCTTATTTGCCTGTTGAGACTTGCAGCTTTCCAGTGTGGATTGTCAACATAATCAGGCTATAATCACAAAGTTAAAGCACACAGCAAATGCACAACCATCCAACCCTGCCGGTGTTGCTTTTCAATGACCAGTGGACCCCAGGGTCCTACGTTCCACCCTGCTGCCGACTTTCGCTGTAATCTACCTTGAACAGGTGAGACTATCTGGGGAGAGTGTGGTAAAAATGCTAATCAAATAAGCACTAAAACCCGCTTCGGCAACCAGTCGACTCCAAATCCAGTGGTGCATAACTGATGGGCTCTAAGCTGGTGGAGAAGGCAAACCAACGTGCCATGAAATCAGTACGAGTTGGAGAGCACTCAACGAGCCCTACCTGTGTGAGGTGCGATAGCCTGAGTACATAAACACAGCGAAAAGGGCTCTCAGGCCAAAGATGCTCTACACTTCAACTGCTGTGGTATTGCACACTGGAAAATTAAATACTAAAATGAACTGGTTGAACATGGAGCACATTCCAAGTATGCTAATTTCAGCTACTAAAACAGTACAGTGAGAAACTAAGCCAGTTATTAAAAGCAAATCAATGCACTCTCACTGGTGCTATACAACAAAGCAAGCATAAGAGAAGAATGCCACAGTATTCTGTATTGAAGCCAATTCTTCTGAGTAGAGATGAACCAAGCACACAATTTGTTACACAGTATCTCTCTCTACACATTATCTGTCTCTACACAAAGCCGGTGAACTAAAATGAGTTGTTATTTGAGCTGTCTGTCTTTTAATCGCCATTTGGAAGAAAGGGATATCCTGAGCTGTTTATATTCTCTGCTGCCGTTGCCATGTTGATTCCGCAGAGATAGGTTGCGGTTAGGTGATGCGATTATGATAACCTTTCTTCTAAAATAACTATTGACTTTCAGAACAAAGGGATGGGCTCAGATAACAACTACTCACCTCCATGTGTATTTACTGAATTAGAAAAGAAAATGGGCTACACAGTTCAAAACCACTGCAATGCACTGATAACACTGGTAAGCTTTAACTTAATTTCCCAGAAATCATGTGAAGTCATAGCACTAAGCTGCACACAGAACACTCCTGTTAACTGACTTACTGACTTCACTAGTTTATAATACTATGTATCAAAGGATAACCAATATGGGGCAGTTTAGCTTCCTAGCTCACTGCTGCTTACAGTAGAAAACAGCAGCATTTTACTGTTGGTAGGCTACCTCTGACTGAAAAAGTTTCCAAACTCAAAAGTTCCTTTTGACAAACAAGGAAAATGTACAGCATCTCAGTTAGAGAAGATGGGACTCCCTTCTCTATTTGTGCCACAGATACACATTTAATCCAAGTTTAATTACATACGTAAACATTTGTGGCTACGCAGAAACGGACAGTGTAATTGGAGCTTTAGAGTGGACTGCATGGCGATGTTGGTCTGTCGTGCGGTCGACCACTTTGTCCCACACATTAATATCCCAATAACTATTTGATAGATTGCCAAGCCATTTTGTACAGACATACTGTCCATGGTCTACAGACTTTTCCCCTTGCGGAACAATTAAGTTTACATTTGTACTTTTGAGTGAACTGTCTTGATAGGACAGATTGAAATAGAATTTAGTACAGACATTTACCCCTGAGAAAGATGATTTACCAACACTATGATATTCCTTGTACTGTGTGTTTAGCAAATAATAGAATGCTGCCATTTTAAACTCAGATGGTAAACATGCTAAACAACACCTGCAAAACTTTAGCAGAGTAACTGTGAGAATTTTAGCATGCAGATGTTAGCATTTAACCTAAAGCACCAATGTGCCACAACTTTAGTGTAGCTGTGGTTTTAGGTAATAATGTTGTAATTATGTGTTTCTGTTTCTGACTTATTAGTGCTTTTCCTTCTTCAATTGCACAGACTTTCAAACTGAAGGAGAGAGGCAGGGAAGGCAGCAAGAGAAGGCAGCACTGGCAGGGAACAAGACGTCCAGGGAAACTCAACCCCATGACCTCACCCACAGAGTCAGAGCCTTGTCTGCAGGGCTGTTTGACACTGCTGCAGGTTACTGATTCAAACCAGAATCTGCTACTTCATATGGACTGATCTTCTGCCTCATCCATGAATGAAAAGAATATCCACCAATATGCTGCATTCCCTCATTCATACTGAACAAAGGTTTGCGGCATAATTCCGCGTTCCGTGTGCTTTCACACAGCGATACGGCTTTCTGGAACGAGAGGCGTGACTATAGACAGAAAAAGATTGTGACGCGTAACACAACACCGGCATTCCAGCTGTGGCTTTTCACACAGACATTGTTCTGGCTCTGAGCTGGATCAAATCTGACCCCCCTTTCTGGTTCTGTACCTTATTACCTTTCAAACTAACTGTATTTTAATAATATTTTTTATGATTGCACTCCCAATTAAACAAGTATTTATTTGTATTTCTCCACAGCACCTATTTATAGGATCTGAGAAAAGAGTGACATGTACACATGTAAACACTGTTATACCAAAAATGCATACTGTACTGTGCGTATAAAAGCTGTTCTTCAAATTTCCTTGTGATTAGAGAAAACACATTTATTTCTTGTTCAATTATTGAATCTTTCTCTAGCTCTACTATGTGGGGAACATAATTATACGCTGAAACTACATCACCTGTTCCTCGCAGTCTCCGCCAGAGTGGAACATTAGCTCAATCAATGTCAATTATTTCCCAGTCTCCATTATTGCACTGCCAGGAGTGGGCAGAATTTTAATCCCAACACTGCAATTGCTTAGCTACGTGAGTCTTGGGCTTTTTGTCATGATTAGAAACATGACTGAACATTAAGCCCAATGGCGTTCAACAAGTAGTGCAGGAAAAATTATAATGGGTTTTTCACACAACATAGTGCAGCCCGATAGTGGAAGTGAGTAACAGTGGCTATACATTTGGCCCTGTGTTACAGTCTCTGTTAGCTAATACAGCCTTGGTAGCAAATAGGACCATGTCTCTACTTGTCACCTACAGAGAAGCACTGCATCTTCACTGCTGTGCACGCACTGTTCTCAAATCTTTCCTTATAGACAGCTGTAAACACTAAGACTGTGGTGTGTAAAGGAGGGTGTGTACATGCAGGGCCAGAGAAACACAGGGAAATTTGTGTAATGGTTACGATCATTAGAAGTACGCATCATTGCATTTTACCCAGTTCATATTTTAGAGCCTTAACAGGGAGATGATTAACATTTTCTCCAATAAACAATGACGAATATCAGAATTAGAAAACAACTTGAGCAGAGAGCACATTAACCCGACAACAGCAAATGTTTTTTTATCCCTTATGAAATTTATTTCTAAATGTTTCCAACATTGTTATTTACTGATGAAAAAGAGAAAAAACTGTCTGTTAAGCAATTTGTGAGATTTATTAGCATCACACCAGTTAAAAAATTGAACCAGCTATCGGAGAGTGAAAAAAACTAAACTACAAATGTAGCAGTATAAAATTATCTCATCACATCACATCAGAAACTTAAGCAACTATATCCACCAATGGGTTTTGGACAGAGGACAAGTTAGGGTTAGATGGGAAACATCCAGTTTATATTTGCCAGTATGTAGTGCAAATGAATTATTTGATAGCTGTTTAAATTAGCAGGTTTGAGCAAGAGGAAACTATTGTAGTGGTCCCATCAGTGTTCCCTTGTTCTCGGTTACCTTTGTCAGGGCTAAAGGATGAGGATGCCCAGCCAGGGCTAGCTTAACGGTGGTCTCCCAGATGTGTGGGTCATGGAGCCCCCGGGCCGTCACCATGAACTGTACAGGCTCTGACAGGTTTGCCAGATCCTGCTCAGCATACACGGTCCCATCAGGCCTCACGCTGAAGTTGGGGTCGTTGCTGACAAAGCCCACCTCTCTGCTGCGCTGGCAATCCTCGAACTTCACTGCAGAGACAGACAGAAAAAGGAGAGGGGGTACAGAATTAGAGAGCAGCACAGTGAGATTTAGTCCATTAGGTGTTTGCAAATCCTTGACACATCTGGCAGGCTTAAGATTAACCTGCATCCATCAAGACATATCTTGAAATATCTCATCCCTTCTGATGTCACTTTTCATTCCCCGCTTTGACGTCTTTGGCAAAACAAACTGCTTATCTGTTTCTGAACCGGAATACACGGGGGGTGAATCAAATTCTTTTTCATATCATTCTTTTCCCAAACCAGAGGGATAGCAACTAAACTCAAAACAGCAGTTCCCTCAGCTTCTCTAGGGAAAGCATGAAGAGAAGGTCTAAAGCACATTAGGCTGACTGGGCTGATTGTGCACCATGTGCTTGGCAGCAAATCATGGAGCACAGTCTTGAATGACATTTAGAGGGTTTTGCCTGACTGAGACAAAAGAAAGGGAGCTGTGAGGAATCTTGTGTTTGCTCACACACAAACCATATTGCGATTCCTGTTTTGAGAGTAATTTCTCTTTCCACAGTAATGTACCATAAGTGTCTGGATGCGCAGTATGGGAGGATGGTTTGGGTATAGGGGGTGTTATGCAGTCTTTCCACTCATGTGAGTAAAAGGTTGGGACAGATCACAGAGGGACAGGCAGAGACATTGTTAGGCGATGGACTGTGTAGATTCTCCAGTGACAGCTGACATGAATATACCATTAAACCACAGAAAACCACAGGAGCAACCAAAGACACGACTATGTGGAAAGCCCTTTTCATGCTATTCATAGTTTTCACGTGATGTCACATTCCAAGGAAAACGCTCTCTTGTAGGGCAAAAAAGACGTTATTTTCCACTGCCTGCCAACCAGGTTGCATGGTTACTTTGAGTTTGTTACTTTTGCGTTTCAAAAATGCTGGATGTTTGTTGTGGTTTTGGATGCACTAATTGAGGAGGAGACAAGCCTGGGCTGTTAGGTGAGGGATTCCCTACAAGGTAAACGTAAACATTACCGCAGTCGAGTGGCGGCAGGGACCTGGCGGTTTTTAAGGGTAGAAATGCAGCAGCGGATGCTGTAATGTTTTATGGATCGGATATGCCCAACACTTGCAGTTTGTATTCATACCTTTCTTTTTCTTAAGTTGAAAGGTGATCCAAATAAAATTTGACTGCTTTTGCAGCATCTCTAAGGGGGAGTCGTGCTGTGAGCCGCTATGTTGGTCTGTTGTTTTGCCCTCCAGGTCACCGTGCATCGTCATGTGACTGAAAACTATTAATTGCCAAATTTAATCAACACCCACTGCATCATTTCACCATGATTCATAGCATGATGCAATGGCATGAACGCAGAGAAGAACTGATTGTTATTTTCAACATGTCTATTATGTTAACACACACAAACACACACATGCACACCATCCTCAAGTTGAAATGCATGTGCTCTGATCTTATCTCATAAACTCTAGCTGCTGATAACAAGACAAATTGATTTCATAAATCACACAGGGAACAAACAGATCGCCTGCTATGGCATGCTATGGCAGTGTGATTTTTCCAAAAATCCACTGTGAAATATTCTGCACGGCAAGCTTTTTATCAAGCCATCTATTTAATTTATCGCCCAGCTTCCTGTCAAAAGCAGCTCCCAAACAACAGGCTAATAAAGCATGAGATCTCCTCGGCCACTGCAGCTTAGCATCACACAAATGAGGCTGCTTGTTTTCAACCTCTGAGTAATTGCGTGCGTAATGGGACTGATGGTAAACACAGTTTTGACAATGTGCGCATCTGTCTAGGTTGGCAAATGCAATCCATATTTTCATTAAAATAAATACAGCCCAGTGGAGAACGTCTTTATGTGAGTGATAAGCTTTGTCTTACTTTTGCCATCATGGATCATTTATAAAGGGAGAGCGATATAACATAAAGTTGAGACAATATGACACCAACCTGCTTGAATTGTCCACAGATGAATTGTGATGGCAGGCATGTATTATGTAAATGACTTCAATTAACTTGAACTGAGCAGGCTAATTGTTGTCACTTAGACAGGCCTCTTGTGGTGCAGCTGGAGAATCGAGGCTTAAGGACACACGCACTGCTTATGATTGCGTGTGTGTGTTCCTTTTTGTGTGTGCAATTGCGTAGGAGTAAGTTCAAAGTACAGCCAGTCTGAGAATGTCTGTCCTCAGCTGGTGCATATATTAATTTCGATGTTAATTCTACAATAAAACCAGCGAGGTCGCAGAGGTTCTGTCTATAGCCTTGTGTGCTGTGGTGGTGCCAGTTGGCATGGGAACACACATGTGGTCTGTGAGGTATTGCCATTGTAAGAGGAGTGTCTTTGATTCTTTGTAAGGGCACAGGGCCACCTCTCAGTTTATCATTGCCGCCTACTGCTGTGTAACCGTGAGAGGCCGGTACCATGACCCTTAATCCAAACACATCTACTTAGTGTGAAGATATTCATAAATGCTTGCTATTCATTAAAAATCCTGTTTGTTCATCAGGTCGTGGGATCTGATCTGCCACGCTGTTAAATGGAGATGAAAGCGGCAGAAAGAGACAACGAACTAGATACTGGTAGAGAAACTATGAGTATGTATGTCTGAGAGAAAGAGGGAGATGGTAAGATAAAAGGAGAAGGCGGGAGACGAAGATACTGTAGCACACAGAAACAAAAGAGATAGAGCTACATTACATTATATATACAATAAACCGTAATTGGCACAATTTTCTCAGCCTTCAAAAAATTCAAAACTTTAGTTTTAATACAAGAAGAGCTAATATGCAAACATAGCAATGCCGATTATTCATAGCTGTCACATCATAATGGAAACAGAATGAAATGAAAACTAACACTGTTGATAACTAATCTGTGCTTATTTATTGTTCTCCGGGGCATGTAATTCGTTTTGTCATCTTACGCTTGGCAAACTACGGCATCCCTTTGTATGAAAAATTTAACTTGAAATGAATAAACGAAGATGAGGCTTCAGGGCGTTTTCTAAGCTGACGGCCCTGAAGGTCAGTAAACCCACAGTCCTCTGTCAATAAATAAAAGATCACATACATATTTTACTGCAGGTTCAATAATTGCTGCCACTAGACTTAACTTAATCATCTAGTCAACTTATCTGGAGCAAAAGGACTGAATGGAAGAGACAGAGGAATGGGCTGAGTTCAGGTCTGGCCTTTGGGAAAGCTAATGACATTCACTGTGTCTATCTACACACGCACTACATATAGTTATTTAACAATGTGATGCTTTGCGTGATTCTGTATGTATTTATAAAACACATTTTTTGTTGAAATACAGTCTGTCAGTCTCCATCCATGCTCAGTTCCGATGATAAAATCACACACCAACCCAAGGTCATCGGACTTTGCTGTTCTCTGCATACAGCTCTACTCACCAGCCATTCTTCTATGAACAGTTAAGGGTTAAGTGTGTCAGTGTGTGGTGGTCACTGAGCTGAAATGTTCTAAACATATTGATCATTTCAAGAACACTAAGCTAATAGAACCAATCAACATCATGTCAGAGCCACATCAAAATTAGTTTCTCTCAGTGAGTTTCGATGGATTCACTTGGTGGCCTTTTTGACCCAGCATGCATCTCCCTGACAGGGTGAAGACTGTCAGGAAAACTCACTGTGTTAAATTTTTCATGACCTCCTGCCTCAAGGACGAAGATTGGAGGCATTTCTGAACATATTGCGTGCAAACAACAGGGACCGAAATGTGAATTTATGCGTTGAAATGACTATATAATCTTTGTATTGTACTATATAATACACATTGGATTCTGACAATCAAAAAACAGAATAGAAAGTATAAAGTAGGGTCAATTTTGTGCCTTGCTGGTTATGGTGACAGTCCTCTGACATAAAGATCTACAGTGTCAATTGCTTTCTTTGTCTATGTGTATAAACGTGTGTCCCTGTACCTTGCCTACGTATCCTGAAGTTGATGAGGAAAACATCAGGGTTTTAAACTACCAGCTCCAGTGTGTATGAGTTTGTGTAGCCTAGACATGTGCAAATGAGTGTGTGCATTGCAGGGTGTTGGCTTGCCTCTGCATCCCTGTGTAAGCTGCTTTGACTGTTTGTGAGTGTGCATGTATTGCGTGAGTGCACGCACGCTCCTGTGTGTATGTGTTTCTGTGTGCCAGAGTGTGTCCTGTATATTTTAGTGCATGCTGCCATCCACAGCGGTGTTTGGCAGGCTGCTGAGGCTGGTGTCATTCTGCTCGGCTGCTCTTCTCTGGCCTCGTACGGCAGAGAACATGCTGTCCAACAGAGCGGCTAGCGCGGCACAGACGTGGCTAAAACAGAGCGGGCAAGCAGCCGTGACCGCCGAATACCAAGTCCTCTACACACACATTGACATGCACGCATGCACACACACACACACAGGAAGTGAGATACGCTTATGCTCTTTGTCTCTGTGCTTGTAGATCCACGACAATACCCTAGAGGAGGCCAAAACAACCCTTGTATTTTTTGTACATTACATGTGCATAATGTAGTTGGCAGGTAGTAACTGCTGCTTTGTGAATCCACATGGAGCATGCCTCTCTCATCTCTCTGCACCCGCCTACACCATGTTCACCTGTCAACTGTGTACGCCTCCCCTCTCCTCCATGGCTTTCTCTCCTCTTAACATCACCGTCTCCTCCAGCCTTCCCTGTTACCCAGCGTCATAGCTGCCCGTCCTTCATACCTCTTACTGTCCTAATTTCATCCTTTTTAACCCACCACCTGTCCTCATCAAATATCCTCTCTTCCTCCTCCTCTCATATTAACTGCAGACTGAGGCCCTTTCTCCCTGATGCAAACCAGGACAGCCAGTCTGGGCTAAAGGCCCAGCCAGACATAAAAATGGGCACCCTGGTGGGTCAGTTGTTACAACTATTAAAGTGAGCTGAAAGAATGGCACAAAAAGAGCTAAAAGTGCACAAAAAGACATGGTCAAGATCATGTCAGTCTGATTTGAACATTTACACACTTGTTAGCTGGTTGTAGAAGTGATTATGTGATTTAACAGATAATTTTTAAGACTTAGGTCTTTTTATAGACCTGCTTTTATGTAACAACCTTTATTACTGTTCTTAGCCTCCCTTTTATGATTTTTGCTTTTATTCTGCATGTCTCACCTTGTATTTATTGTTTCGAGTGCAGATTTGATCTGTGTTTTAATGAGTTGCAAAGTGCTATGTTTTTGTGATTTGAAATGTCTATAAATAAAGATTGTGATATTAGCTGCAACTGCTAAAAGTAGCATTACTGGGTTGGTGTGGGATATAAAATATCCCCCTGTATGCAGTTGACACAGTTGTAAAGAAAAGTTTAAGTCAAAAGTCTCACTGTGGCATAACTGACAGAGAGTCAGGTACACCACGGGTGGAGCTGGTAAATAGATCCAGACTGAGCATATGGAGCTCTTTTTGTTAAGGTGCTGTTCATCCCAGTCGTGGCACAGCGCTAAGTAAACATTCACCCCTGGTACCCTGCTGCTTTTCTCAAGCCAACGGGAAAATCAACGCCACCCACTCAATTTGCAAATAACAGTATTTTTGCCAGGCTGAGGCTGTGATAGACAGCAGCGTGGAGCCCACTGACGAGTAAACGAACACTGCTAAAATACAGAGCATACTGTATGTAAGAGGCTGAAAAGAGCACTGGAATATATAACACAAAAAATTACTGTGACTTCAGTGAAGTTACAATTTTATGTGCATGTTGCAAGTCATTTGATATGTCATAATTATTTGCCCATTTTAAACATTTTACATTTCAGTTGTGGTGACTATAATTCATTAAATATGACCAATCTAATTTCACTCAGCAGTATTAAGAATTAAAACTGAAAAATGAATGGAATGCTATGATGCTCAAGCATTTGTTTCTTTAAGTACATGATTGAATTATTTTAATAATAAACTTAATCTAATGAGGCTCTGAGAAACAAAATATAAAAGCTTCATTTGTAAACTAAAAGATTAGACCCTTAAATTCCACTCTAAAATCCATTGCTAATAGCAATGAACTTGAAAAATCTGAGTCCAGTCATAAAACTGTACTTCATCTCCAAAATGTCAGCTTTTAGGCATCTGAGAGACTCAAACAACCTTGTCTTGACGTACAAGGTTTTCACCTGACAGTGAATTTGTGGCAGCTAAAAATCTACTTATTTGAGTTGCACTAGTCTAGAGAAGTTTAAACCTTTCAGTGGGCAGCGAAGTAACTGCAGTGGAAAAGACGTGATTGGCAAATAAAGATGCAAAAATCTATTTTCTGATGTTGGGATTTATCATGAAGTGCAGCATCTTGTGAATCTGTAGTCAAAGCTGAGGCGCCCCATGTAGTACATCCACAACCCTTGAAACTCTTTTGAAATCCAGCCCACTGTGCCCCCACGGGAATGCTTATAACTAATTCAATTTACATGGAGCTGTTTTTAAAACACTGCAGGTACAATGTGACTTTCCTGAAAAGGCTTCTTTTTTTTGCCGCAGTTGCAAATGAATTTCTCTGCCTCTGCAGTTCTCTGTTTTAACAAAAGCCCACACAGTTCCCTCTGACAGCT
This sequence comes from Micropterus dolomieu, assembly GCF_021292245.1. Classification (NCBI taxonomy): domain Eukaryota; kingdom Metazoa; phylum Chordata; class Actinopteri; order Centrarchiformes; family Centrarchidae; genus Micropterus; species Micropterus dolomieu. The sequence continues at coordinate 30,735,048 of NC_060167.1, forward strand.
CGCTCTCACAAAAGGAAACCACTGCGACTCAAGTGAGTGTGTGTGTCGCTGTGTGTGTTTATGCGTGCGCGGGAGCCAGAGTGAGAGAGAGATAAAGAGACAGAGTGAGAGAGAAGAGGGACATTGGAGTGGGAGTGTATGACACCAGCTCTTAGCATATACGGTTATTACAGCTGATGCATAAATGGGTACGGGTGTCATCGACTCCCTGCGTTCTCATTGGTGTGTGTGCGTGTGCGTGGGAGAGAAGGTGCTGTCAACCTGCATTTGTGTGCGTCAGCGCTCATGTTTCACTTCTTAAACACCACACGCTTGTTATCTGGTGCCGTCGCACTTACGGGGCTGAACAAAACCTTGTCACATTGCTTGTGCACTGTCACGTCTATAGGGCCAATATCTGCCCACAACCCCGACGCCCCCACTCCATCACTCCTTTGTTTCCCCCTCTGTCACCTCCCTCATTCTGCAGGTATAGAGGTATGGAGCAGCTGCAAAAGAAGGCCCTCCTGCGTTGGAGCCTACAAGCCTGTCAAGAGTCTTTATGCTGCAGATCAATCTGTAATATAACCACACACGTATAGTGTGTATCCTCCTGTGTGGCCCCATGCACTGTGGGGGGTTTTCTAAGGTTGTCACAGTATTTCAATAGATTATGAAGATTTCCTCACAGATATATGTTTTTCTCTGCATACTACCTCATTTGCACATCATTGCATTACATGATAAGCTTTGCTCTACATTATAGTTTGAATCTCAGCGTGTTAAAGTGCTGCTGCACTTGCAGTCCCATGAGCTTTGGCCCGGGCACTTTTGGGTAGAGCATTTGGGTCTTGCACACACCCGGCCCTCCCTCTCAGCTCTGCATTAGCCTCCTCTCATGGGCACGGGCATGAGGAGGCTTGAGGAATGAGAAAGGGGAAAGTGGCAAGATAAAGAGGGAGAGCGAGAGCAAAGCAGAGCGGATGCAATTAAAAGACTGGGTCACAGATCGCAGTGCCAGGCGTCAGTGTGATTAATACACCACCATTCAGCCCAGGAGCTTTTCTCCTCTCTGTGTGGATGTGTGTGTAGTGTGTGTGTGGGGTGGTTTGTTTGTGAATCTGTTATCTTCTAAGCATACCGCAGCTAGGGGGCACCAGCGTGTCTCAATACGTGCTATCCTCCGGTGTGCCAGGATTAACCCTTTTTAAGGTTATGTCAGGAACTGTAGTGACCTGAACAAACAGGTTTGAGGAAATGATCTATCCCTGTCTGACATCTTTTTTCAGGAGGCAAAACAATGTATAATCCAAGTGAAGAGATTTTTCCCCCCGTTATGCCTGTTACAAGAAACTATCCTGGAAGTAAGGGAGATAGATGTGACCACTACCACACTGGCTTTTAAACTTTTGAAAGAAGAGCAATTTATAACTAGATAATCTTGAAATACTGCATACAGTTTCTTGCTAAACGTCACAGGTTCACACTGCTGTGAACTTTAATGAACACCCACTATCCTTGAATGTGTTTGCATGCCGTTTGGCTGACCGTCTCATCAGCAGCTACCCACTAATTGCAGACCATGCCAGTGAATCAGTGAAATCTGGCTTCCAACCAATCCACCCTCTACAGAAAACTTGCATCAAGGCAGCAAACAACGCCTCGAAAAATTCCCCTGATAGAGCTGGTGGCCCTTCCCAGAGTCTTATGGTAATGAGAAATGTTCCTTTTTGAAACCCATCGAGCTTCACAAACATATCAACCGATTCTTTCTTTTATTTCTTTCATCTGGCTCCCACTCACCAGACCTTGCCTTCAAGGCTTCCCCTTCGATTTAGCGCGAGCAGAGAAGGAGCCACGCTTTATCACAGCAATATCTTTTTTAAGGAGGTGAAGCGAAGAAACTGCCTCAAGGCTACACGCTGTCTGTTATCTTCCGGTACAATATAATCATTTCACATAGCCCAAAGTGAGGTGGTGGGACCTCAGCTGGGCCAAGTGACAAAGAGGGGAAAGTGAGCAAACTAGGGGCAAGGATCAGGGGACAAAAGAGGCGTCTGGGAAATATCTCTCACTCAACCGTTTAATGACTGTAATGAAAACCCATTATTCTCAAATAAGTATTTTTTTTTCTAGTGTGAATCACATTGCCCCTGCTGCACACACTGTACAATGTAGAGAACACACTTTGAGTTTTAGATAATGGTTACACTTTTATCATAATAACTGACGCGGTGCGGAAATACCTGCCATTTGAATGGGAAAGACATTATAGCAGAGTGAGTAAATGAGCCCAGTTACAGTACATAAGTCAGTGCTCAGTCTGTGTCCAGTGGGTTATTTTAAGCTGCTGGTTTTGATTACCCTGGAGACTGGCGTTAATAAATACTATAAGACTAAAAACAGGCTTCCTCCCCCTGCCCCACCTCCCCATCCTCAGAGAAACCAACGGCTCACTCACAAGGTAATCAGCTTTTAATTTTCTCCCCCCCTGTCCTCTTACGTTCTTATTTTATCTCTCTCTCTCTCTCTCTCAGCTCTCACTCTCCATCACCCTCACTAACTAACTGAGCCGATCAGCAGCCCTTTCTTCTCTCTGGTTCTTTCTATTTTTCTCTCCATCTTTTCCCTCTTCTTGTGTCATTAGCATAAAAGTGTTTGCATTCTTCCCTTGTGATTGTTTAGCTGCTGTGTTCAGCATCTTCATTTGATTCCCTACAATTGCCCTAATTAGCATTACAAATATACACTTAGAGAGGAACAGAAATATCTGTTATGCCTGACAGACTAATTTAGGGGAATGGAGGCCAGAGGAACTGGCAACACTAACACTTGTGTGATAAAAGGTATATCACTGCGTCTCAATGTGTTGTCTTATCCGAGTCCGCTGAAACTATACTTTCATTACATTTATTTATATCAATGAACGGTATGTTTGCTTCAACTGAATACAAGAGCATGCAGTGCAGCTGACAGTGGGAACATATTGGATGTTCACTCGTGATAAAAGGTGTAATCACAACAAGAAACGGACCTCTTATCTTCTCTCACTCTCTCTCTCTCCAGCCCAGATCATGTCTTCTAAAGCCAATCATTAGACTTAAGACAGATCTCCCTCATTATCCGTTGTGCTCATCCATTTCTCTCTAATCCTGTCTCTACTCCAAAGCCCCCTGGGGCTAGCGATAGGCCAGGGCCAGCCATTAGTCTCCAGACCCTGAGACAAAACTCATCCGTATATTCCCTAGGAGAAGATCAAGGCCATCTCAGATGTCAGCTACACCGACTGCTATCACATATCCACAATTGCCAAACTGCAGTTTTTCTCACCTTTCCCTTTATTTGGGTATGTATTTGCTGTTTAAAACAAAATCTAAATCTTTGTCCTTCCACCAGCTGGTCTCTTTCCACTCATCTTATCTAAGGATTGAGACTGTGAAATGGAAACAAAGTGATGTTGAAGTAATTGTTCATTCAGATTCCTACCATCCGAAGCTGTAAAGGTCACTCTGCTGATCAATCAGCCAAGTAACTGATGAAAGTAATTGGTCTTATTATTGTCAGCCAGTACACAAAAGTGGATTTAGGTTGGCTTCTCCAGAGATCCAAGCCTGCAAAGCCGATGACATTCATCTAAAGAGTACTGATACATGGACTATGGGGACAAATTGTTGTGAGCCAGGTGCTGATGTTGTCATTATTAAGATAATTGCTTCTCCAACTAAAAGCCTTGAGCCATAAAGCACAGTGCAAAAGGTGCAAGGTTAAAACAGAAATCAATGCAATACTGCTTCAGGCCCAAACAGGAAACATTTTACATTAAGTGTTGAACCCACAAAAATACAATTAGAGGAGTTGTGTTTTTTGAGTCATGACAAAGTCCTTATAGGCAAGTCATGCCACTCGGCAGCCATCTTGGCAATGCCTTAAACAAGACCAGGCTCCTATCTGAATGAATGGCGAGAGAGCCAGAACTGCATTTTTACTGGTCACCGGGACTTAAAAACTACATGAATAGAATCAGCAGTAAAATCTAATAACATTACACTTGGTCATTTAATACATTGTTGATATAAAAATATTAACTAGCGAAGTTTTAAGTCAAAGTCACACATTGTACACAGTAGGCAGCAAGTGTACAGTATATTGTGTTGTAAATAGCAGCACCTACGATATGTAAGCTAGCATTTATCATTATTTCTGTAACACCGCACTGTAGCTAAAATATTTCATCCAGAATAATCAGCCTTTACACAATCCCGGTTTGAGCTTGGATATGCTTAGGTAGTTGAATTAAAAGAAAAACAGTTTGAGCCTTTCAGAGTGCAGCCCTCCCTTAAAAGCAACAAATCTGGGTTTCTTTCAACAGCTATTTGCTTTGAAGTCACCCTGGTCTGTTCCAGAAAATCAATTAAAAACACGACTAATACATTTGCACCTAACGTTTTCCACTTTTCCTCCTTAGACCGTTTGATGTCCCCCACTGCCTAACACTGCGTAAATGCTGAGATCACAGAGATAGTGACGGGAGGATTTCAACAAGGACTCTTTCGCAGTTATTCACTGCTTCAGGTGAAGCTCCAAACCTAAAGTGAAATGAAATAATGAAGGATATCAGTGGACTCCTACTGTGCTGTTTTTGCACAACACTTGACAGAGAAATCAAGCACGCCTAAAAGCCAATCATCGAAAAGTACAATATTCTGCCCTGTGAGTGTCCTCTTTTGTCTTTCAGGCCCGCAAAGACATTTTCCTGTCGGATGATTTGTTAAAAATCTAATGCAAGCTTATTTTTTTCCTCCATCACTGTGCCCCTCCTTACAATTTCTATATAAGTCCCCTAGTGACAGTTATCAGAGAGATCTGCAGTGGTCCTTAATACGAGCATACCACTGTCCCTTAAGTGGGCAGTACTAAGCCTCATTGTCTGCTATAGATGTGGGAGACACAATAGGAGAGGCTGAACCTCTCTGCTCAACTATCTACCAAGAAGGAATGGGAGGTCGGTCTCCTCGGGCCATGGCGCCAAAACCATTATTCTTATCACTGCAGGACAACTCACCGCAGGCCAGAAAAACCCTTCTAAAAGGTGAAATGAGTGTGTCTCTCAGTGTGTGTGTTTACCTCCTCCTCGCCTCACATTTCTGCATTTCTCATTAACTGATAATACATCACTCATGACCTTGTGATAAAAATACATTAGCTGGAGACAAGTCATTAATCTATAAGGAATCAAGCTGTTTAGGTTATCAGTTGAGAATGGGTATACGTGTTATCGCACAAGTAATGGGAATAGGATTAATTGCCCTTCTTAAACCACTGTATGAGCGACTATATATTGTGGAAGTGGGTTATGCGTTGTCTTTAAGAGTTAAGTTGAGTCCATCATGTTTGGCTGTCATCATGCAGCAGTGGTTCAGGACTGACGGGTATCTAACACGGCTGGTTGTCAGCTGACCAATCTTGATTGGAACTGAACGTACTGCAGAAAGAACAGCTCCATCACTGGTGCTTGTTTGAGAGACAAAGGAGAACTGGTTGGAATATATGTATGTTGCTGCAGTAAAGCCGTTTGGTGCAGTGTTAGAGTAGGTTTGATAGCTGTTAGTCAAGGTGGAATTCATTGACCCAAAAATAAATAGCTGCCTATAGTGTGTTATAGTTCAGTGTTAAATTTCAACCACGCAAACCCTAGACAAATGTATGGTACGTCACCAGGCTGTACTGTGCTTTAATTACACAGTTACTTAAAATACAGTTACTTAATAAGTATTTATTGACTTTGTAATGACAATGTGTTACAAATTACTTCTTCTATTTCGTTGTCTTAACTGAACAGCAGATGAATGCCGTTCTTTCATTAAGTGTGACAGAGAACGGTGAGCACAGTGAGGGTTTACAGTGCAGATGTGTGTTCCTGAAAAGGAGAAAACCACAGCGTTTTCCTTCAACTTCCTTAATTTTGTCTTCACTCTCAGCAAATACTACCAACATTAGAAATTTTCTAGAAAACACAAGCAGCTCATGCTGTTGAACCACAAATGTTGCAGCCTCCACATGGTTTCTCTGCCGGTGCTGTTGCCCCCACCATGTACTTACTGCTACAGAGCATATGCAAATAACTGTAGCTATTCGTCGTAACCCCATAACGCAAAACTATAAATCCAGTTTGCCCAGATTTGGACCTCTGCTAACAATTTTGTTGCTTTATGGTCGGCCCTATTGACCACCACTTTTCCTATGTTTAAATAATCCCTCATATAACTGTCTGATTGTATGGGCCGAATCTTCTGCCTAAGCAAGTAAGTGTGCTGCTGTTACATGGATTGCCAGTCTTACAAACAACAAAGCTAAAAAACTGACAAATTTCAGATCTCATTCCTTTTGAAGCAGGTCATTATTCTACCAATTTGAATTTATTTTTTAAAGATTAGATTAGTGTCAAAACATTAGTGTGTTAATGTTTTATTTTGTTTTATTTTGCTTTCTACAGTGTGTGTGTGTGTGTGTGTGTGGTGTTTGTGTGTCTGTAACACACAAAAGACAGCGAGAGAAGCAAAAAGTCTTCTGTATTAAGTAAAATATGTTTAATCATTCTTGGTATAATTTTATAATTAAATATGGGCTATAATTACATAGAACCATTATCACTCCCATTACAAACAATTAAAATACACCATCCATCCTGTCGATTTGGCAACCAAAATCTGATGGCTGGTTGCCAGCCTGGCAAACCGCTTCTAAAATGTACTCTGGGGCCCTGGAGAAGTTGGCTAAATTTTGTTTTCACTCAAGCTAAAGCTTGAGAACCTAAGACCCAGAAATAACTGTACTAAATACACAACACAAAATTAAACCAAGGGCACGTCTCCAAAACAGGATTATTAAATTAGTACTTTAACAGCACTGAATACAAGGCATTATAGCTCTTTTTAGTTCAGTCCATAGTCAGGTTTAGGGGTTATGGGTTTTACTTTATTCAGCTAACATGAGTATCCTGCTTCTTCAACTGAATGAAAAAAGCAAAAACATACCATCTATGTGTACATAATGCAATGCAGCCTTAAAAAGAAGATTCAATGCAACAATGGCGACAAAAGCTGCTGGATGTGTGTGCAATGTCCCAAAGCTGGCACACGTACCAACATGTCAGTGTTAAAACATATACAGTGCCCAGTACTTAGCAGTGTGTGTTGCCTACAGTGTTTACAAACATTCCACATGCTCACAAACCTTCAGGGTGAAAATACATATTGTGCTAGTATAAAAATATCAGCCAACAAATTTGAGTGTGAAAAGTATATTTAAACCTGCAAACCACCATGTAAACAAAGTCTGTGGTGGAGCAATGTGTTTAGCAGAGTCAGCCATGCTGCAATCATAGCTTCAGGCTTTGAAATATCAAATTAATTGCTAGGCTTTATTTTCATGCCAAATCTTTGGCTGAGTTTGACTTTCTTGCCAGCATCAATTTGTCAGTGTAGGTGTTAAACTTTCTAAACGGTGAGATTATCTGGGCTAGCCAACAGCATCGCTCGTGTCATGCGCTGTAGCTTGCTAACCTATAACGTATGCTTGGACTTGAGTTGTCTGCTATGCATAAATCTCCATCCTGCCGCAGGCAGAGAGGTGACAGAGAGGCAGATGAGGACATCCAGTGCAGTATGAAGGATGGTGGCAGCAGTTCCCTCAGGCCACGGTGATGGCACTACATCGATCCAGCCACTCCGGAGCCTGAAGTGCAGAGCCTTTTGGCTTTGTCAGCACTGTTGAGTTGCTCTAACTCCCCTGATCACTGTCAGAAACCGAGGAGAGAAAATCTAGAGAATAGGAAGAGAAAATGCTGAGGTGTCTGGAGCCAGACAGGTGGCACAGGATTGGATTGGCTAAATAACTGTTAACTACTAACGGGAACACTTCTTTTTAATTTTCCAGGCAAATTAATGTTTACTGTCAGGCAGGGGAAAAGCAGAGAGACAGAGGGTTTTTTTTGGAGCTGTTCCTCCTTCATCTACCTTTAAACACAGGCATCTGTTTGTCCTATTCAGTCTGCCAACTGGTCCTCCAGGAAATTTAATTCTTCTAATCCACTCATATATTTACTCAGGTAGAGGTGTGCTGACACCACTGAAGGTATGCACTGTTGTCTTCAAGTGGCCAGTGTTTGACTTCTCAGGTGATTCACTATGTACACTAGTTTATATCTTGTGCCATTACTCTCTCAGGCCACTTTGGATGTACCCAGGGACTTTCTGCTTTCCCTCGTCTTTTTGCTTCCTAATCAATATGGGCCAGATTCTGGACTTTAAGCTTTCTGTTGTATTGTTAGCTCTAGAACTGAGGCGAGCAGAAAATCTGCAGAACCTAAAAGCACAGGTCTTGGCACTGAAGAGGCCTTCAAGATCAAAGAGAGAAAGACTTAATTTGGTTAAAGCCTCATGTCTTGGGGTTAGTCTGGGGCATTTTGAATATAGCTAGCAAATTGGACCTGAGCATGGATTTTTAGAGTAACCTCATGCTTAATACAGGAACAAAAAGACATTTGAATATCTTTCGAAAGCAATAATCATTTGCTTTCTTCCTGAGAGTCAGTTGAGAAGACATTTGCCACTCACATGTCTGTGCAATAAATATGTAACGTGAGCCAGCAGTTGGTTAAGTTAGCACAAGGACTGAAAATAAGGTACACAGCTACCCTGGGTCTGTCCAAAGGTAACAAAATATGTCTACAAGAATGTCTAATTTCTATATATTTTATTCTTATATTTATCTTATTTTTATTATTATTATTAAGTGGGTTTTTACTATTTTTGTGCCCTGTTTCCAGGCTTTATGCTAAAGCCAAGCTTCATATTTACTGTACAGCCACAAGTGTGGTATCAATCTTTTCATCTCACTCTCACCAAGAAAGAAAATAAGGGTATTTCCCAAAAATCCCCATGATTAAATAAATTAACCAAACATAAGGCATAGATTTGCTAGACAGTTTTTTTAGTATTCAGGTGCATCCTGGATCAAATGTGTTCTACATGGATATAATGTGGTCGCCTGGTGATTTTGCCATCAGTCGGTTATACTCTGGCCATAATTTTTTGACACACCCCTGCTCACTTCCAATCAGTCGTTCTAGCAAAAAACCTCCATAAAACTATTATTCTGTAAAAATAAACTCAAATCATTCTGCTGGGACTTGTAAAACTGAACTTAGTCTTTCTGTTGTGCACAGGAAAAAAGCTTTCATTCACCATAACAATTGTGTGTGTTCAGCAATAACGGTGCAGTGAAATCCATTAGGCAAAATTGCTATATTGGCATGGTTACTGTTTAGGTGGGATAAGCAAATTCCTGCACACACAGAGAAATTTGCAGGGTTGTCAGATGTGGAGAGACGACAAATATCCATCTCTCCAATCTAGCTTGTTTTGGGCTGAGGTCCATTAAAGTCCCTGTACCTACACCTATAACGCAGCTGTATAGTGTTTACTTTACCACCTGCTAATTCTGTCCATTTCAAAAGTTCTGAATTGCTGACAATATATTATTTGAAAATTATGTATTTTCAAATACTTTGGAATCAGTGAAAAAATTTAAATCTTTATAATAATTTGAACTAGATGTGTATTAGTTGATAAATGTTAGTTGATAGACATCCCACAATGAAATAATGGAACGACATGGCATTTCCCTCCATTGTAATGGGAGAAAAAAATGTCCTGAATACATATTTCCTATGAAAAGCTTGCTGGGAAATGTCAAGCCGGCTGTCATTAAAGACGCGGTGACATTTTTATTCCATTTTTTAAAGCTGTGATTCCATCTCTGCCAACAGAGGCCCTAATCTCTGCTGCTCCCCAACAGACAGAAGCCAGACAGATTAACTCAATTACTCTTTGACTTGAGTGAATGAAGGAAACAATACATTTCTCATTTAAGCCTAATCCTGTGTGGGAGCAGCGGAGGAGAAATATTGAAGGTGGACAGAAGGCAGAGATGGGGAGAAGGCAGGAGCGCGTGGAGCTTGAAAATTAAGTCCGATGGCAGCCGGCATGTTTGCTCATCTTTTTTCATGCTTTCTCTTAACTACAGAAAGCGTCACAGTGAGCGAGACAGCAGGAGGGACATGAAGAGGTGAGAAGAGGAGAGAGGGCAGTAGATGGAGAGGTAGACATGATGGAGTGACAGACATGCAGAGAGTAAGGCGGAGGGGAAGAGAAATGAGAGGGATAAAATGGGGTTTACAGTTCCAATATGTCCGAGTTAGTCTGCAGGATGAAGCAGCAACAAATGAAAGAATTTTTCACAGTGCTGATACACCCGAACCCTGAAATACCCTGCACGGGGCGTTACAGTCAGCTTGGTGTATGAAACACAGTGTGACACATGTGGTCTCTCTATTGTCTGCAGCATCTGTTGCAGGAGCACAGATGGCAATGGCCATCCTCGCCACTGCTCCGCCTCGTGGGAGATGTGGCCTGTGATGACGTTTTACTGACAGAGAGGGCCATCTGTCAACACATAACAGCCTTTTTTCAACTTCCTTCTCTCTCCCACAAATTTGGATTGCAGGGGTAGGTCGCGGAAAAGCGGTCGCCATGTGAAGGAAAGATATTTGTACGGTGTGCATTAAAAGGTCAGGGCTGGGCGCTTACTGCGGCAGCAACATCAGTGAAACCCTGGAGCGGCAACAGCGGTGAAACCCCGGATCCTCAACAAAGCTCTGTCAGACTGCAGGAGAAAGCTGTCAGTGCTGACGCCTAAACCTTTACCGCCCTTCCCTCTCCCTCACACTCACTCTCGCCTCGCTCTGACTCATTGTGTCAGCTCTTCAAACACTCTCCATTCTCTCCTGCCTTAAGCTAGACGTGGAGAGCAAAATGAAGAATGAGTCCATCTTTGGCTGCTGTAAACAAAAAGGAACACTCTTTGTGGTACGTGAATTTTCTCTCCCGTGTCTCGATGCACATGCAAGCAGGATTTCTTTCTCCTCCGTTTCCTCATTTACTGGTTTCTTTGGTTATTCGCAGATAAAAAATAAATTGAAGGAAGGGGAGATAATGACGATATTATGGGGACAAGGCAGGGACAATGATCCAGGAATATTGAAATGTACTTGAGCGGCTCCACCGCTTTCTCCTCTCCCTCTTTCTGAATGGTGATACAGGCTCATTAAAAATTCATCAGTCTACCATGAAAAGAGCAGACGTCTGCATTTTGGCTGGACTGAGAGACAGCCAGCAATGTCTGGACTGTCTGTGGCTTTGGTGTATTCACAGTAGATTTTCACTTTTCAGCAGTGAGACAATGTTTCCCTGCATACACCTTTAGCATATAATATTATAAACTGAATTAATGGCCAAGAGGGATCAAGGCCATTTTGTATTCTGAGCAAAGAAGACATTTCTTATTCATCACATTTTACCATTGTTCACCATTCGCATAATATACAAACCCCTGTGATCAAGGTTAACTGCTATGCAAGAGTAAATGATCTGTGGCAAAGCCATTGGTCATTAAGTGGCACCACATATGCAAATATCATTTACAGCCTTTTATTCTACAGTCAGGACTTCTTATAGATTACATTTATGTGCTGTATTACAAGTGGCTTCAGTGGGTTTATAAAAATAACCAACTCAGGCACTGCAATATTAGCAGAGTTCAGGGCTCTGCCTGTAGAGTTCCTTGGTGAGCATGTTATTTAGCACGTAGAAACATAGTTCAGTAATGTAAATTAAAGTGAGTTATCTAGTCTCCACAGTGCACCTTTGAATATCCTCTGCATTTGCTATGTACAAAAGCACTGAAAATTAATAACGTGGCCATTACTTAGAAATCTTGTCCACCTCTTCAAAGGATGAAAAGCAAATAATGTTTCAGTATGAATACACAAGGACATCTCTATCAACCCACAAAAGAATGTGATCAAATGATGGTCTGGATCAGTGTCTACACTTACTGTTCAACATGTCTGAAGTTAGCAACAGTCTGTTCACTCTATGTTGATCAGGCGGAGTGCGACAGGAATGGGCGGTGTCCTAATGCGACTGATGAGCGAGCATGAAAGTTGGATTGAAACACACCTTTCCCATACATGCATGGGTTTGAAGCTTCTGTTTGAGTATTAATGTAGGGTATAATTTAATACTGTTTACAGTATGAGAGAAACTATTTTTTAACTTTAGAGAATCCATTTTTCCATGTTCTGCAGATTATCTAACCCTGGGATGTGATGACATCAGACTAAGTAAAGTAGACCAGACGTCCTTCTACCTAGCCGCAACCTCCATCTCCTCCTGGGGGTTCACGAGGAGTTCCCAGACCAGATGAGATACATAATCCCTCCAGCAGTTCTGGGTCTGCCACAGGGTCTCTTCCTAGTTGGATGTGCCCAGAATACCTCCACAGAGAGGCATTTGGAAGGTGCCCTGATTAGAAGCACAAAATTACCTTAACTAGATATCTGAGCCCCTCAGCCGTCCTTAAGTCCCTCATTTTGGCCTCTTTTACCCATGTTGTCGATCTTTTAGTCACTTCCCCTTGAGTAAAATTACCTATACATAAATTGCATTTCATCTGCTTTTTTGAGTGGCTTCCAGCAGTTTAGAGCACTATGTTTCACATATGTCTGCATCAAATAAATATGAACAAATCTTTGCAACTGAAATATAAAAGGCGTTTTGACACTGCTGTTGCTCTGCCCAACTCATTCTTCATACAGACACACCCACACAAACTTCACCAACACCAACGATAATGTCTCTATGCCAATTATCTATGTTGAAATTGAGTTATCAATTTACTTAGGGTTATGTGCATATGTGCTTGAAGCTATGATATTATGTGAGCTATAATGACCTTCACAAATGCAAGGAAGGAACCAATTTACATGAAATCTTTAAAAATTGCGTTAATTGGTGAGAAACTGGTGAGAAATAATTGCTAATAATAAGCTGCTGGTAGGGTGCCAATTTAAATATATCCATGCCCAGTATATAAAGATCACTGCTCACCAAATAAAGGTTTGCCAGAGATGCAGGAGCTGAGATTCAATGTATAATGACAGGAAACTCATCTGCAGAGACTGAATATTCCACAGATTGGAGTGTAAAGGATGCCTTTCCTATAATAAGGGGGGCAAAAGTAGGTGGACCTATGCTTACCTACCCAGGTTAAAGGTGTTCAGTGGAATTTTCTTGTAAACAAATGAAACTTCAATTTACATTCAGTGTTTCTCACCAGAACATATTGTATGTATCCTTGAGGTAAGACAAACATGCTGATGAAACATTTGGTATATGTGTCGCTTCGCCCTTGTGTGTGTGTGTGTGTGTGTGTGTGTGTATGTGTGGGGGGGGTCAATGGATGAATGTTTGACGTACTGTAAAGCGCTTTGAGTGGTTGCAAAAGACTTGAAAGGCGCTATACAAATACAGACCACTTATTTATTGTACCTTTATTATAATACAGTTTTAAAAAATCGAAAGCCTAAAAGTAGTATAGAATTTTTAGAACCACTTAATTAGCCTGATGTTCAGACTAGAGGGCCATTTCATTGCTACTCCATTATTCAGTTTAACACATTAACATTAAAACAAGTTTCCAGCTAAGTAAGTTACAGAGAATGGCAAAGGTAAAGGGATAATAATACCAGTAAGCGGGCTATAGAAATGCCTTTATCTTATTGCTTTAGTCAGAATGAATAAAAAATTTAAAACGTAGTTGCTGCAGTGAATGAAAAAATGACAGTACCTGTATGTGAAAACCAATTTCAGTGTGTTTTATGACAGACTGTGGCAACACTGCTCATTTGCATGTTATGTTAAAAAAAACAATAACAATAATTAAAGGCCTCTTCTTTCTTGACTTACTGAATACTGTGGGTTTTAGGAATGAATTAAATTTGATCATTTGATCATTACAAATAACCAGAAATTAGAGTGTATTAGTAAGAAATTGGTGTAAGTGGATTACGAGTGAAACATACACTCGGCAATGACTTTACAACTGTTTTGACCTTTCCAGTGCAACACACTTCTATATATTTAGCCAGCTACTCATCCATTTATCTCAAAGGGAAATAACAGAGCAAAGAAAACAAAAGTTCTTTGTCAGATCATAAGAAATACACTTACTGGATATAATTGTCTAATGTGGATGTGTCTTTTCATCCTTTCCCTTCTCACAACTGATTTATATTTGGTTTCAACTTTTTAAGAAGTTAATTTGGTGACCTTATAAAGTAGAAATAGTTAGAGAAATGAAGAGAGAGAGAGGCAGAGAGAAAGAAAGAGAGAGAGAGAGAGAGAGAGAGAGAGAGAGAGAGAGAGAGAGAGAGAGAGAGAGAGAGGGAGAGAGAGGCGAACAAATTGAGAGAGTGATCATGTATAATTTAAGGACAAGTCGTTCTCCCCTGAGACATCTCTGTCAGTTAATAGGTCACAGTTATTAATGCAAGAAACCGTTGCAGCCTGCACGGTAAAACACAGCATTATGGAGTTAACAATGCAGGGGAAACTGAAAAGCTAAGAGGACATAGACTGGCAGGATTAAGTAAAAGAGATGTGAGGAGAAGATTAAAAGAACAAGGAGAGAAAGGAAATAAAAGGGGAAAGCATAAAAATTAGCAAGGACGCTGGGGAGCTTGTGATCAGATAAAAATAGACAGAAAGAAAGAGGGATGAAGAGGCGAGTAATGGTGAATTGTGCACTTCAGAACCTAAATTGAACTCAGTGGCTAATAATGCACCAATGTACAACAGAATAAAATTGTTTGCACTATGTAGGCAATAATGCAAAATGAGTATTGAAAAATTTCTTGAATAATATTAATTTGCATTTATCGAATTTTATTTCCTCGAATTTTACTAATAAGTTTTTGAGTTAGACGATTCATGAAGGGGAAACTAGGCTTGGCTCAGGTTGTGTTAATCAGGGGAGGAGAAGTGCTGAGACTGGCTGGGGATATGAGCAAGTTGTGGAAAGAGCACTTTGACTCCGTGGAGGAAGCAGAGTTTGGTCTACGAGCTAGTTTACAAAGAAGCTCCTCAGCAGCACGGTGCCAGGTGTGGATGGTGGCAGACCAGGGTGGTGGTTCCCATTTTTAAAAGGGGGCGATTGGAGGGTGTGCACCAATCACAATGTTCAGCCTCCCTCGGAAAAGCTCATGCCAACGTGCTGGAAAGGATGTTCTGTCCGATTGTCAAACCTCAGATCCAGAAGAAGCAATGTGGAGTCTGTCTTGTTCGAGGAACAGAGGACCAGCTCTTTCCTTGCAGGGTTATTGGAGGGTTAGGGAGTTTGCCCATCCAGTCTATATGTGTGTAGTGGACTTGGAGAAGGCTTATGACTGTGTTCCCCCTGTGGGGTGTACTGCAGGAGTATGGGGTACCATGACCGTTGCTATAAGCCATCCAGTCCAAATACCCAAAGTGAGAGCTCTGTCTGTACTCTTGGCAGGAAGTCAAACATTTTTTCAATGGGTGTTGAGCTCCGCCAGGGTTGTCCCTTGTAACCAATTTTGTTTGTGATTTAATGGATAGGATCTCAAGCCACAGCTGGGGGGAGGAGAGTGTCTGGTTTGGGGCTTTCCGAATTGCCTCTCTGCTCTTTGCAGAGGATGTGGTTCTGTTTACTTCATCAGAACACGATCTTCAGCACGCACTGGGGCGGTTTGTAGTTGAGTGAGAAGTGAAAGTCAGAACTTTACAAATTAACATATCATTAGCATGATTAGCTTATGTCACACTGTCCTTCATTCCTTTATATGAATTTAAATATGCAACAACACAGCTCCTACTGTGAAAGCTTCATGTCAAATAGGGCTAGATATTCTGGGAATGTAACACTACAAACAATCATTACTGTGGAATACAGACAGTGGAGAGCGTGAGAGAGCGCTTGGCAAAAGAAATCTCAGATTGTTAATGTTCCAAGCTGGTTAAGCTTTTGCTGCACATACTGTAATACTTTGTTGCGTTCCACTGAAAGAGCTACAGTGTAAGAGGCTGTGAACGCTAGCTGCAGAAACATCACTTGTGTGATGGTGGAAGTGTTAGTCACACAAATCTGGATGTATATCCTTACAAACATGTTCACATAGATAAAGAGTATATATACATAATACTTAAATATAGCAAAACTGCAGATAAAGTGAAAAGTAGGAACTCTCCATAATCATCTCCAGTCTCATTATATTGAAATGTGTGCTAAACTATGAGAGCATTTTAATCTTTTTTTTAAATTCTCTTTACCAGTACTCGTGCCCACACTTAGAAAACAACATGTTTGCTACGATTTCATCACATTAGCATTAGATATCTTCAAACTCTAAAATAGACTAATTATTGTGTTCAGTTAAGGTTAAGTGCTGTAGCCTTATAATAATATAATTCATTTTAATAATAATTCATACTTTGAGTGCTGCACTTTGTTTATAGTGACAGTGCTCTCAAAAGAGAAGAGACAGGAAGAAGAGGCAAAAAACATGGCTTATTTGCAAACTGGTAAACAACTGAATCTTCAGCTAGTACTTTTGTGTTTGAATCTTTTGATTGAGATTGTAGGGAGTATGTTTTTATAGATGGTGGGTTTAATGTAGCATACATTAGCTTCTTTTGATGAGTAGCATTAGTATTCAATAGTATATGTGGAACATACATCTGATCAGATTTTTTCATCCAGGGACTGCTTGGTTTAAGTGCACAAGTGTGTTTGTGTGCGTTCATGTGTATATCCGGATCAACAGAGACAGCACAATGTGAGTACACATTTTTTAAATAAGCCAAAGCCCCTTCAAATGTCTGCGCACGTTCCTGACCTTGTGAACGCTCATGCACATATGCATAATAATGCAATTTTTGTTGACATGTTATAATTATAAATCTCAAGATTCTAACATGCTCAGTCAAACATTTCAGTCAGCCAAAGCTTTTATTGTATTATGGGACCCTTCAGGCTCTCAGACCTCTTAGCAAACATCCTGAAAGTACCTAGGCTTTTCTCATTTCCCAGCTTGTACAGCTTCTATTCGTCTCCTCGCCTCCTTGCGTCCTCACCTAGCGCCTTAGTCCCCTGCCCCCCCAGGGATTTAACAAAATGAGACATCCTTGCTTTGGAGCCATCATTTTAACGAGATATCAATTAAATATGACAGCCTACCGCTGTGTTTTATGACCTCTGTTTGATGAGCATGGCATTGTTCATGAAAACATATATTTACTTTGAATTCAATTCACAGCATGGCATAATGTGACAAGAATGTATAGATGTCATACCTTTTTTATTTAACACATGCACGCACGCATAAATCATCCACACGCCACCCACACAAACTAATTATTTCTTCAGATTTAGAGATCTGCACTCACATGGACATTTCTCTCTACCTCTATGGGTCCCTGTAGGCTTCACTGCCTTTTAAATCAAGTAGAGCAGCGCAAGATTTCCAGGTGATTTCTTTACTGTATGTTGTACTGATGTATGAGTGTTTTCTTTAGATTTAAGCCTTCTTGTTCCAGAAGGAGATAGCTTTACTTAACGATGGACTTTAATGATTAGAGAGGCAGCTGTCAGCCATTTTAAACGTTTTCAAACGCAGTAATGTCACAGCAAATGCCATGGGACATTTAAACAGCAAACTAAAAACTGTAGTTATAAATTTGATACAACAGTGGAAACCGAACTTTTAGCGTCTGTAATACATTTTTAGACCGCTCTAACGGAGCTCAGGATTTATCGTTTTCACTGTATGAACGTGGAGTGTATGAGAGACTTTTTGGATGTGTAGAAAAACACAAAACATTAATTAACATTAGATCCTGAGCGATCCTGTCGGCATGAGGGGATTAAAATCAATGAAGTTTCACTGTTGTGCCTTGTGTGTAAATGCTCACAGTGTCTCTCTTAATGGGGAGATGCTTCACCCCATTTCACCCACCCGCAACCCATCAGCTATAATTAATTTTTAAGACCTGGCCCACCCATCTGAGCATCACTAGCCTATATTCAACGATAAAAGCCAGTCAGTCAGAACTGAAGAAGTCCTTTGGATGAGGGACGAAACGTCTTCCAGTATCTTCAACCAAGTCCAGTTGCCCTTGATTTTAACCTTCGTTGGATAACGATAAAAACATAAATATCAAGATGAAATGTCGTGGGTTGTGTTATGCCTCTTTTATACGTCACGGACCCCATAAAGACTTCCTCCGGCAAGCTTTTTCTCACTCCTCAAGATGCATTTTAGAAACTGAGATCTCCTTCAAGATGCAAAGGCAGGTGGACGGAGGAGACGAAGAGGCACAAAATAGAGAAATGAGAACAGCCTGATGTTTTAACTTGTCATTGAAGGATTCATCAGTTGCTGTGTTATCTGGCTAATCTCTCGGAGCTGTATAGGATGCTATAGATTGTGTGATCCTTTCTAGTGTATGAACTGTGTGCACGGCGGTGTGCAGCGTTGAGCTAATCACTTAACAGGTCTGCCGAGGGAGCGTGCTAGCTGGAAGCCTGCACTCAACGATGCTGAGTGAGAGGCAAGGGAGTGTGTGTGTGTATATATATATATATATATATATGTGTGTGTGTGTGTGTGTGTGAGCGCATTGAGGATGACTGAAGGTTTTTGGCAGAATGAGGTCACTCTGTTCTACCAGGTGAATGTGTGTGGAGGTGGACAGGATAAGAAGGTGTGTTTGTGTGTGTAGGGCCTCATTGAAAATACATCGCCAAAATATGGTTTCATAATTGTCATTTTATCTATTACTACGACATGGCTACTGGATGAAAGTTACGTAAAAGTAACATGGATTGTTACTTTGCACTGAAAATTTGGCAATTCTGTACTAATTACAGATGCAGAAAGTATGCTGGTGATTATACGGCATCAACATCAGCACAGAGAGCATATTTCTGGTCAGAGATAACTATATTGTGGGTCCAGTTTAATTACTTATTATCCTCGCAGTGTGACGACCTGGCAGTGTAGCTGCTGCATCCTATTTTCTACTTCCAGGAGAGTGGCAAGTGGAACTGGGAGAGCCTTAGAGTTGTAGCTGATTCAGGATAAAACTATCCTCCTATACCAGTTCTACCAAAACTACCAGAACCCTCCATGGTACCCTTGTGCTTATTTTATCTCTTTGACAAGACTATTTAGGCATCTGCTTTTGACCCCCACAAGTCAAATACTTGCATGTGCATGCAATGAAATATTAATACGCAGCTAATGTAGCCCTCTGTGGACCCAGGCAGTGATGTGATGTGAACACTGTGCTGCTTAATGAGTGTCTCAGGAGAAGGCAGGTACATGTCTTACGTCCCTCCAGCCAACCCAGAGCAGTGCCCTTCTCTCTCAGCATCATTAACTCTAACAGTAATGATGACAAAAACACACACTCATGTAATGAGGTTAAGTGACATTTGTATGCATTGACACTACAATAAATGTGAAGCTATATAATGTGTCAACACAATAACCATAATTATACATTTTATTAGTTGAGAAAACTCACAACAGACCTTGTTTATTAAAAATGAAGAATTTTTACTAATTGTCAGTTAGAGTTGTGAAAAGTGCTAATAAAGGAGCACTGAAGCAAAGGAAACATACTAAAATGCACACATCTTGGAAGATGATGTTGTGCCTCTCATATTTTTAATGGGTGATTAATAGAGGAGTGCACAGGCTGGGCCTCAGGAGAGCACCTTTTACTGTTTGATTAATCCAGTTCAAGATGTCCAGGAGCCCTGTTTTTATTTGTTGCCTACAGGATACATATTTATTTTCTGCTTCAGACAAACAGCCTTTCATTTATCACATCCCGGGCTGAAAAGACACCTGTCGCATAGCTGGCACTAGAGAGAGTTAGGAAAGGAAAGCCTGGGGGGAAACTAATGTTCAGTGTGCTTCGTCCCAAATATTAACCAGGCGCTTCCGGCTCTAAACCTGCTGATGGTAGCCACTTCTAGACAGACAGAGGGAGGATGCACTCCAATCCTCCATGGACAACACTGCCCTACTTGTGCGTAGGTGACCCCTATGTGTTCTACACGGACCTAACATTCACCATTGTTATTTATGAGCTTGCAAAGGTGTCCTTTTGCAGGGAGACCATGTGCCACCTGTTTTAGCAGTAGGTTAAAGTACAGTGCAATGTGTTCTGCAAAGGTGAAATTGGAGTTGCCTGAGTGGAGTTAACCTACTCGGCAAAATGGGATACAAGTTTTAAACTAGGCTGCAAGCTTTCAAGGTAGCTGCTAGCTGTTAGACTCTAACAGCATATTTACTGGACTAATTTTGAGTTTCTATGGGGAGCACTTTCTAATACCAAAATATTATATACATAACAAAGTAAGACTACAGATGAAATGCTCAACAAAATTTAACATTGTTGCAACCTGCAACAAGTGTTGCCACCTGTCCATCAACCACTTAGACCACTCGGACACCGTGTTGCTCTGCTTTAAAGGGATAGTTCAACATTTTGGGAAACAGAAACACGCTTATATGTACTCTTGCCGAGAGTTTGATGATTAAGTTAAGTCAGGTAAAAAATATGGTGCGATAAGGTTTTTGCACCTCTGGCTTTATAAAACCAGGTGGGCTTTAGCATGATTCAGGTGCAGGAGAGACAACAGAGACCTTTGCTGGGACACCTTGAGCAATCCCTTACTGCTGATTCTTTTATTTTCCTTCTCTGAAGGAAGGTTCCCATTTAGGCTAGCAGTCAAGTAGAGAATTAAGGATATAATCAGAACTGAAGATAGCCATCTGTACTGTATATGCGATTAAAAGTAGAGGATATAGGTTTAGGCAATTTCCTTATTAAGTGCTGTTACGCTGAATAAGGGCCCTTGGGGTTTATTATCTGTTCTTTAAAATTCATGACATTGAGGAGAACTACAGCAAAGACCAACATCAGTCAGCAGTCGCGACAGTCTCAGTATGGCCAAGAATGCACTGGGGTGGAGGATATTACTGAGTTCATCCTCATGGAAGTTGAAGCAGCTTTCAGAAAATATTCTGCTTTCTTCCTCCCCATTTAATGATCTTGAAGTGCATTTATTTAAGCATTCTCTTTGTTGTGCTTGTAGTCCAGAGGTACACGATTATACTGGTTGCACATGCACACACACATAGATCCCTGCACAGGCAAAGAGTACACACACGCACACACACACACACACACACACACACAATAAAAGCAGATATGGTCAATGGACTCTGAGTGAACTTTTGCTCCACTTCAAAGCATCAAGGTTGGGCAGAGGACTCTGTTTCCCATAATGACGAGGAGATAGTTAATCTAGCATCAACGCCTGGCTTCTCATGAGGAAACACAATGATTCATGGAGGTGTGAAGAGGTCTTCAATATGCATACAGACACACACTCTCTCGCTCTCTTTCTGTGTATCTCTGCCCCTCTTTTTTCTTCCTTCCTCCATGGTGATATAGACACATCACAGAGAGCGCTTGAATGAAAGGGGCGACATCGATTTCTAATAGGTAACTTTCTGGATCAGCATGGGGCTTGGCCTATGTCACGTCTGTGCTTCGGTCAAGGACACCATGTGTGGGAGCATCAACTGGACCTGTCTCTCTCGGCCAGGCACCAAATGAACCGCCGCAGCAGGGCAGAGGGATCAGAGAGCAGTGGGAGTCTCCTTTCATCTCTTGGGGATTAGCACTCCCATAGGAGAGAAGTATGTGTGTGTATGTGTGTTGTGTAACACTCTAGGAGAAGTATCTACCTTTCAGCCACAGGCTACACACTTCCTGTTTCTGCTGCATGCTGAGAATCCCCCCAAGGCCACAAATATATGAGGCTCCATAGGCAAGAGAGAGATGAAGGAGAATACATCCTCCTTGGGCAAGTTTTCTTAAAATAAACATGAAACTCTGGTTGTGTGCTCTTTCCTCACATTCAACAGTGACGGTTAGAGGCCGACTTACTCCACTGTTGGTTGATTATATTTAAAATATTCAGCGTGTAAAAACACTGTTCAAAGCTACCGTTATGTTCAAGAGGGAACCAATTTGTATGAAGCAGGGAACACCGTAAAAGTAACACAAGAAATGTTGACATGTGCTGGAGAGTGCCGTCCTTGGTAATTCTAGTACAGGCATTAAACATAGATGGAAACAGTGAAAGCTTCACTGGACTGTATCCACCCACTTCTACTGAAGCATTAGCACCATGGGGGAAAAGGTGAGACAAATGTGGCGTTCCATTTACCTCAGAAGTCGGAGCTTGGAATGATGTCACACCTGTGTTGACGCCGTTCTAGTTGACTGTATTAACAAGTCCACAGACAGCAGTTGGACAGCACTTTGTGTACGAACATTTCTGAGTCACAAGTACACAGAAGTGCTAATAAACAGTAAAAACTACAGCTTTCACTAACTGTTGATACCCCGACAGCCATCTTGGATCATGAAGTCGGGGTAGTGCGGTTCTCCCGACATCCCAAGTCAGAAATCCAACTTAAGGGGGCGTTCCCTTTGAAATTTCTGTCTTTGAACTCGGAAATGCCGAACTTCCCATGTCAAATGGAACACATGAAAGGGGCAAAGCCATCTGGGAAACAGGATCGCGTGACAACCCGGACCATCATCCACTTCACACTAAACAACAACTTTAGTGTCGCTGCTGCACACAAGCGCACAGCAGCACAGAGGTCAGAGAAAACCTGCTACACAAGTACATTCAATACTCACTTCCTCCCTTTTATGATATACCTCCTTCTTTATCTTTACTCTCTCTCTGTGTACACAGCCCATTCTTACTTCCTTCATTAATTTCTGACACACTGCCTCACACTGATGGCAACTCGTCACACACAGTCCGGAGAGAGTATCTGTGTGTCTCACCTTGCGCAGACTTGCTCTTTTATTGATATCACTACTAAGAATAAGAATGACTCCTGCTGCGCTCTGTGTCCTGGATACCAAGAACAACCTCTCAGCTCTAACTCTTCAAAGCTGCCTGTCTGCACATATCGAGGTACTTAGTCTCACCATGGAGGCAATTTAGCAAGATTTATGTCCAATTACAACCGTCCAAATGTGAATACATCATATCATATTGCCCATTTACTGAATAAAAATTGGACAGCTTGCATTTGGTCTTATGTGAATGAATGATCCTCTCGGTTCTGACGACAGTGTTGTTTTCTAATTATGTTTTCTCACTCTATAGATTACCTACTGTGAATATGACACCATATTCACAACTGTCTGCCTCTGTAATAACACCAGAGTCCACTTTCAGACAGTTAAAAAGCACGGCCCACCCAACCATGTTCTTTTTAAAAACAGACCTGGCCCGGCCACCGCTGAATGCCCTGGCACAGCCATCCACCTGCAGTGTGCCCGCCATGCCAGCCTAGGCCAGGACACAAGGCCCTGGGCAGCGAGCAGCGGGCAGCTCATAAATGAATAATGGCAGTCACATTAACATTCGGTGGTAGGGCATGCTAAGGGCAAGAAGGAGGGGTACCCTGGGAGCGCAGGCGCTCTCTCTGTCTTATAAAACAGCATCTGATTAATGTTTGATTCTAGCTGGCCTCATTCTTCCGTTAGCACAGTGCAGAGCTAATCCACAGAGTGGGCGAAAGCGAGACTGATGGAGCTGTAAGAGTGGGGTGAAGAAAAACAGTTTGTACAGGTGCTGTTTGGAAAGGTTGAGCCAGCAATATGCTGTCTTTCCTATAGCCCTAAAATGAAAAATATCACTGGTGTGGAACAGTTCAATCAATTCAAAATGAATTGGGGCACTGATACGATTGGGCATGAAAATGATGATGAAGGATGAGGAAAGGACAACGACAGGGTGAGTCAAAAATATGGGCTGCTTTACAAGAAAAATACAGCTTACAAAACTTTAACAACTACAACAGGTTAGTAGTGATAACTTTTTATCCTTTTTTTTTTTCTTTCCGTTTAGCTTTTTGCTGTTCCACAACATATCTGGCTTAACATAAGGACGTTTAATAAAAAACAAAAACTCATTACAAAAACGAATTACCTAATGAATAACACAATCTGTACCAACACATGTCGGCCTCTAGTATGAGGGTGGTAAATCAACTGATAACTACTCAGTGCAGTGTTGTCTTGCACTGTTGAGTGGAAAGCAAAAAGAGCTAATTATTTTTACTACATTTTTCATATAATAATAATAATAATAATAATAATAATATAATTTATATTTGATGGCTTTAATAGTTAGCAGACACGGCAGAGTCTACAGCCATGCTAGTGGCTCTGTGAGGATGTACGTAATAACTGTGCTGCTTTGAGCTAAATACTAAAATGCAGGTGTAATGTTTGCCATGTTCACTATCTTAGTGTAGTGTTCTAGCATGCCAACATCTGACTCAAAATCACAAATGTAAACCTCATCGTGGAGCAAGACGAGAAGTCAGGAGATCACAAAAGTCATTATAGGATTCATCCTCTGAGGATCATGAATCATACCAATCCACCCAATAGTTGTTGAAATATTTCATCCACAGAGCCAAAACATTAGCATGTTTATATAGCATCAGAGTGACAACATTAACTATTGAATATGAAGCTGAATTTACCTCGATCACATACAAACTACAGCTGAATGGAAAAGGTTCTGTATTTTTAAGTATTCATTAAAAAAAGGGCACCCTGTATGAAGCATTGTGCAGCTGGTCACATCCAGTGTGACATGAGTCTCTGAGGATCCCCAGTGGCAGATCTTTATCTTTAATTCTTCTATTCATTAAATGCCATTGGCCATATGCTGCCCTGCCTGCCTGACTCACAGTTATTTATTTATTTTTGGATGATGAGGGAGAAAATTGTAACAGGAAAGTGACGCTGACAGTTGCTCGACAAGGGAGCAGAGGAAATTAGAGTTTGTCATAGGTGAGAAAAATACGCCTCTTCATACTTCACAGAAAACACTCATTTCATTTTTCTTTCCCAGGGAGAATACTTTACTGAGTGTTTCACAGTTCAGTTCTTCTGTCTCCATAAAAATGAGTGGTAATACTTTGCATTGCATTACATTGTAGTCCTGGAGCTATTTCAGTCTAAGCCCTAAAGATCAAAAAAGAACATCCTGTACTTGGTGGCCTTACTATTATAACAAAAGAGAGTTGATGTATATTAACTAAACATATAGTACTGACTCTCATAGCCAGACATGATATATTCAGAAACTAAAACCCCTACAGCATTTTTCTGGGATTGTAGGTACACTTTTAATTACTGTGTAAAAAACAGAACTTTACAATTTTAACATCATTTGCTCGCTGTATAAATTGTTAAAATTTATTTTGTTAATGTACACCCGTTAACAAAATACCTGGATTGTACTTAACTGTAACATTATCATTATTACATTTTTCAACTTTTAGTGGTATGTGCTTTCAAGTAGATGTGCAATAATTACACAACAGTGTTAAGTTGTTAATGGAAAAAGGTCCAGTGAGACTGGATGTGCTCTACATATCAAATCTGCCCCTAAATGTCCAGTGCAACAGCGAAGAAGTGAGTCACAGAGTTTAAATGATATTAATGTGTCAAGTTAGGGTCGATTAACGTAATTTGGTAACATAGAGGGAAGTGCATTTAGAGTAAACGTCAAGGAGCAGGAACTCAGCAGGTTTTGTCAGCTAGGATGTTGACATGCACTGCAGGAAGTCAGCTCCAGCAGTAATCTTATAGAAGTGACAGATTAGTATAACATAAAATTCTTGGCATGCATACTCACTCACACACACACACACCCAACTCAAATGCAACATGCACGCTCATTTGCACACACACAGAATTCAGCATATCCTCACAGGAGCAAAGTTATCTGTGCATGAAAGAAAACACTGAGATGTAGTTGTGATTGACAGGCAAATCGTTCCTACTGAAATACCAATTTGACAATGAAAAGCACCAAATGCAAGAGTTAAAAGCCAGCCACTGAAATCGTCTCAGTTTACTTCATATGAAGACAAACTTAAGTATTTTGCGCTCCTTTGAGAACTAAGAATCTGAGGTGAAATGTGTGCAAAAATATCAGGCTTTTTTTTTTTTTAAAAACGAAGGAAACTTAATGCTCTTGGTGCCAATCATGGGCATACCTCTTTGAGGGCCAGGCCTCATGCAAACATCAGCTCCGTAGCACATTATAATTCCACCCCAGATCTTGAAGAATGTCACAGTTCCAAAGCTGCCCTCGCTCCAGCGCGCAGCTCTGCCAGGGAGGGGAAAAGGGGGTAATAAAAACTGCTCGCCTTTTTGTTCAAGAGACATTGTAATTTAACTGTTGGTAGCACACAGCGGCAATTGGTTTTAATAATGGTCTCTACACTCTAATTTGTGTAGGGATTTGCCCAGACCAGCCTTGTCTCACAGGCCCTTAATGCTTCTGTGCCATCTAGCCTCGTCGCTGAGAGAAGGGATGGATGTGCCTGAGAGTATAGGGCAGAGGAGAGAGGAGAGAGATATAAAGAGATGGAGGGAGAGCTGGAGACGGAAAAGCCTCCCACAGCGGGAGGTGATGATGGAATGGAGAAATGCTAAAGTGCGCTTTGCCATTTCCTGTTCCTCATAATCTCACATAATGTTGGTATAATTAACCTCAGGAAATGTGGCTTCATTAGTCCCAGCTCGGGTGTTAAAATGAAGTGTGAACTAATTGGTGAAGTATACACCATGGCTGAAATAATAAAGGTTCAGTATAGAGATGTAAGCAGGGACCTATGCAGAAATAGAAAGCCTTCCAGAAGCTTGACAAAAAAGACAATGTTTAGTTTTTCTGATGCTTTATATCAGGATGAAAAGCAGGCAGGATAAAAGGTAAAGTGACCACAGGTGATGTAAAATCCCACTGCAGAGTAAAGTGATCTGACTGTGAAGAAAAGCTTATATTGTATAGTTTTTATTATCTATTTCTCTGTGTGTATGCTCTGGACCTCAGCACAAAGCTATGAGGCCAAAATACATGCGTCAAAACAGCCACCCCTATTATAATCTATGTACAACCCCCAGGGTGCGAATTAGTCAGTGACAGCCGGGGGGGTCAACTTTTTTTCCCGGTCAAAAGAGGAAACCCAGTACAGCGCAGGCTCCAGTGAACTAAAATCTTACAAAGCTTACAATATCCTTGCTTATTTAACTAATGTGTGCAGTCTGTAGATGATGATAAATCAAATTCATTACACCAGTTAATGGGTGCCCCATACCCACAACAACTTTTGTAGTCAGAGGTCACCAAGTATTCTAGAGCAAAACTGCCAGAAAGTCAGATACACAACAGCAAACAGAAATTATATAGTTATAATGAAATGATAGGGTGGGCTCTCAGCTAGCTAACATCAGATAGCTTATTTTAAGTGAAAGAAATGCTAATTACGAAACTCTGAAGGTGGGAAAGTTAAGTGTATTAAAGCAGCTGGATAGCTAACTACTGACATTAACTTACAGTGTCTCTGTTAGCGTATGATGTACCGTACTGGAGCAGCTGCTGCTGCAAGTGATGTGGACAGACAGACGTTCAACTAACACCAATGTTAGAAAATGGTAAGGTCCATTTTAGGGGTGTCTGAAATCGTATTTCAAGAATCTTAAATATAAGGCATGAGTATGGAATTTTTTTTTTAATATTTACAATTACAAGTAAGATAGACCCCCCTGAAATGTTGGTTTTGCCTCTTTTGGGGGGGGTCCAAGTCTTAACTAGGGGTCAGACCCTCCCAATCCCCCCCGTAAATCGAATCATGACAACCCCCACATTGTGTTGGTGTTCAATGACGCGCCGCCCCTTGAAAAAGCTGATTCATACTTTTATACAATGTTGGCCCAACTACAGACATTATTTACAAAGTTACTGCTTGCTTTTCAATGTAGTTTGAACTATTTCTTTGGTGCCTGTATATAAAAGGTAAACACTTAAAAAAAATTAATAAACCCCACTCGCTCCCATGGCAGGTGTAGTTCCTCTCATCACCTCTTGCTGTTGCTGTCATGTGTGTAGAACAATGGATGAGGAAAGACTAATCTGTTCGAGTTGTCCGCACCTTGCTGATAATTTTTCACTGATGATTAACCAATCAAATAATTTTGTACCGTTTTTAAATAGCCGGCTACTTGAAATAGACCTGCGAGAAACCACGACATGCATGCAGTTGTCGGCACGGCATGCACGCAAAACTCTATACAAGACCGATGGATGGCAGGTGAGAGAGAGAGAGAGAAAAGGGTCAACAAAAAAACCTCAGTTTAGCAGAAAATTTACAGTGTAAGTTGAATGAATAGAGACTGCAGCTCTGCATCTTCTCAAGATTAAAGCGGAGGCACCATGTGTTACCCACCCCCACCCCCGGCTCGCCATGCACAAAATCACAAATGATTCTATCAGTCGACCATAGGCAGGATTTGACGATTCTGATTCGACTATGTAAGTCCTTAGTTGGGGACAGCCCTAATATATATATATATATATATATATATATATATATATAAAATATACTTGAGTTGTTTCAATAGTTTTTGGAAGATGGTGTGCGAAAATTCTCCACAGAACAAGATCTCATGTTTCCGCTGTTCTTCTGCAGGTTTGACAGCATTTTTGAGGAAAAGTTTGAAAATTTGGAATGGTAAGTCTTAAATTGGGTAGAAAATAGGAGCTCCTCACTGGAGACAGGCTGCCATCTTTATGGTTGTTTGTTTCCTTCTTTGCTGCTTTCTCTCTTTGCACATACTTTTCCACAAACCATCTGCCATACAGGTCCTGGGCGACTTCACTTCAAGAGCGCTTAGTGGCTGTCTTCATCAGCTCAAGATCTGCTACAGGAAAACAGCTTTAATTGGAACTGAGGGGGAAGAGAAGCAGAAGGGGTCGCACGCCTCACCACATTTTATAGATAAATGCTTGCCAATGATCAAGAATTGCCTTTCTCCCAGCTTCTCCTTGGCAAAGGCATTTAATGCCAACATCTTCACATAGGTCTTTTTTTTAACATGATCCATTTTGTCTACGTAAAACACTGCTTAAATTATTCCCTCTTCAATGGAACACATGTTCAAATTAGCACCAGTAGGGCAAGCTCTGAAACTACATCCCTTAGTTCACTTGGAGCAATAGCTCTCAGGTTCCATGCAGCTAAATCAACCTGTCCAGCTAAAATTGCCAACTGTAATATTTCACGATGACCTGTCAATATCCCTGCGCCTTGAATTTGCCCTACTAAGCACTATGCTCTGCAGCTAAAAAGACTGAAACAGCTATGTGAGAACACTGCGTTCAGGAACTTGCTATACATGTGAAAAGGAAACCCTACAGAGTGCATCCAACAGGGCAGTCTGATCCATTCCAGCAGGCAATTATGCCATTTTACCAAGGCCACTAAGAAAGCTTCACTACAATTAGGCCGACAGAAATGGCCTCTCTGACACATCAGACGAAACCAGTGATGTTTTCCCTCCCCTTTTCTACTCTTTGCACTGTCAGGGTTCTTCCCTGCTTGTGTTGTCTCAGAAGAGCTTTGAGACATTAGCTTCTGTTTTTGCGCTAGCTTTTGAGACATTTCACAGCCCATTAGCTGCTCTTTCAGCCCCAACCACTACTCAAAACCAGTGAAAGAGAGAACGGGTAGGAGAGATAAAGACAGAGTGAGACTATACATAAAGTATTTCAGGTATATCTAGTGCGAGGTATTGTTAGTTTGGAGTGAGATTCGGTATTGGAGGTCGGTTCATTTTAGGCCTTCTGTGTCATATCTCACCGCAGGGGTCTGGGTCATGACCATTTAATCCTGCATGCCACAGCCACATGTACGTGTAGATGAAAAGCCAAGTCAATAACCATGCTCAAATCAGTGTGATCAGGATACTTGCCAACCAGACATGATAGCCTTAATTTGACCAACCTAACCATGTATTGGGAGTCTTCCCCCCAGAATCTATGTGTCAAAACCTGAGACTGTATTTCTTTTAATTCTTGAGAATGTATGGAATATTTTAGGCTAGTTCATATAAGCAAGAGCGTAGGTTTCCTTTAGCAACGGAGGAGCGACTTCTTTAAAGGGGGGGCTCCCCCAGCAAATTTTTAGCTTTAAACACTTTTGCAATTTCCTGCATTCTGGTGAAATTTTCTGCACCGATTCCTGCCTTTTCTGCATCAATTTATGGTGCAAATGTTTTTTCCTAGGATATGTCAACGGAAACACAAAACTCAGGAAGCAGGTGACAATTTAAAATATAACATAATACAGAATATAATTTCAAGCATTCTGTATTTCTTTTTCTTGCATGATATAGTCTTCCCCCTTTTGTGTCTTAATTAAGGTAAGTTCCTCTTTAAGTATGGCATCTTTTCACCTCAAGGATTTCGTTACTCTCACGCTCAATGCCTGAGAGTTGGCACCTCTGAATACAATCTTCAGTTAAAGCAACTCATGTCAGCCCGCTACATTACGTTAGCTTAGCTTAGCATGGATAGAAGAAGCATCGTAAAGCGACTATCCTGGCTTTGTCCAACAGTTCTAAAGCTCACTAATGAACACAATACATGTTGTTTGTTTAATCTGTAGCAAAAAGAGAGGATGCGGTTTTACCAGGGGTTCACTGTGCCTTTCTGGAGGCTTGTCATTTTTGATGCAGATTAGATACAATTAATATGTGAGCTTTAGAGATGCTGGTATGTAGATTTTGGGACCTTTGGACTGAGCCTGGCCAATTTTCCACAATAATTTCCAGTCTCTATGCTAAGCTAAAATAAGCTAACCGGCTGCTTGCTGTAGCTACATAGTTAACATTCAGACAGGGGCGACTGTGGCTCAGGAGGTAGAGCGGGTTGCCCGTTAATCAGAAGGTTGGTTCAATCCCCGGCTCCTCCAGGCTGCATGTCACCCAAGTGTCCTTGGGCAAGATACAGAACCCCGAATTGCCCCTGGTGGCTGTTCCACCAGTGTATGAATGTGTGTGAATGTTAGTTTCTGTTTGAGCACTTAGGCTGTGCGTGAATGGTGAATGCAGATGTAGTGTGAAAGGGATTTGAGCGGTCGAAAAGACTAGAAAGGCGCAATGCAAATACAGAGCATTTACATGAGAGTGTATGGTATCTATCTTATCATCTAACTCCTCGAAAAAAAGAAAACGTGTATTTCCCAAAATGTCGAGCTATTGCTGTTAATATGTTTTGGCATTTAGAGGAATACTGATTTCAGAAATTGTATTACTGAAATGAAAGTAACTGCAGGGAGATACAATATAGCTTTGTTAATTTGACCATAAAAAGACATATGGTACACTAGATGCTAAACTGTACTGTCTCTAATATAATCTCTGTTGCTTTTAGCAAAAAAAAAGAATGCAGGAAACAGTTTGTGAGCGCACACAACCAGTAGAGATCAGAGCTGAAAGCCAGTTGTCAGAATATTGTAGCTTAATCAGCAGTACATGCACCGTCTGGTTTACACTTTGCCGATGTGCATTGCGGTTTGGTCAGGACAGAGTTAAGCTGGTTTCCAGTGCAGTTGATGGGGTTGAACAATCTGCACGGCTGGCAGAAAAACCATAATCAATCCGGAGACTATAGATAAGGGCCCTAAAACCAGCCAAGCACAGCGTTTTCTCTTATCGCAATTACACCTTGCCCTCCTGCCTCAGGTACAGCCAATTAAGCTAGGAGAGGATGCGCCGGCAGCCACTTCACATTGAGGAGGCCCATCAGACGACTCCAAATACCCCCCATCACTGCAGAGGGGGGCAGGGAGGAGCTTGTTAACCACAGGAAGACGCAGGGATGCACTGTTTTATACTGCAGGTATACGGTTTGTTTATCTTCTTCTAAAAATGCAGATGTATGGAATTGAATGGCGTGAATGATTTATGCTCTGGTGAGTGAAAAGCGGTCTACTGGACAGCTGCCTGCTGGCTGCATTTCATAAAAGGACCAAGGGCACATAGACCTTGCCCTAACGCTGCCTCCTCTC
This sequence comes from Micropterus dolomieu, assembly GCF_021292245.1. Lineage (NCBI taxonomy): Eukaryota > Metazoa > Chordata > Actinopteri > Centrarchiformes > Centrarchidae > Micropterus > Micropterus dolomieu. The sequence continues at coordinate 30,766,996 of NC_060167.1, forward strand.
ACTCTCTCATCTGCTTTTTAATCCATTCATTACTTAACTCTTCTTTTCCTACCTTTCATTGTGGAACATAATTCACATTATGTGACTACTCAGCAGTACAGAAAAGGAAAGGATGTGTGGGAGAAGAGTGAACTCATGTGTGTGTTTTAATGTGAGAGAGGGAGGGTGTTTAAGAAAGGCAGATATGAGGTCAAAATCAAGGATAACACTTGGGATGAATACAAATCTTTGCCTGTTGTGACTTCCTATTCTCTTCTCTTTGTTCAAGCCTAACTGCAATGAAAAAAAAGTGCCATACTGCGTCTAACTTGGCAATGAAAAATTGATCACACAGGCTTCACTGTGCTCGTATCGCCGTCTCCTCCACCAACAAATGGGGGTTAACCAGGCATACAAAAATAAACCTCAAGTGCTTGATCTGAACCACAACTTTACACTTCTGTTCCCTTTCGCCACTTTGAGGTTTCAAAGACCAGACACTCAGCATGTGGTGTTATGTCTACACTGTGTGATGCCACCACACCAATTTAGCTCAACAATTTTGCCTCAAAGCATCATCCTTCATGGAGCAGAGAGCAAGTTCAGCAAGATCACTTTTTGTATCGGTGTCATACTGAAACTCAACAACACGCAGTGGTAACATCTATAAGCACAAAAGGCAGCGTTATAGAGGAATAGTGGCAGATACAGTGCTGCTTACGGGGCAAACCAGATATCTGGCCAGAGCACACACACACACAAACACATGCAAAATAAACCTAAGATATAAACAAAGCCAGCACTGCAGATGAATTCTCTATTTCAACCAGTTTGATGAAGTGATTAAAGTGCTCCTCCAAGCACAGGAAGCCATTAATAACAGCACGACAGAGGGGAGTCAAATTCAAAATAAAATGAAAAGAGAGGCTGCCTCAGTGGGGGAATCCATCTACTCTCTATTTAGACTACATGGGGATGCGTACCACTAAAGCTGGAATGAGACAAAGTGAAAAAGATACTCCTTATTGGCTCTTTATTGAATACTATTGGAGTCAAAAGGGGGTAAATTGACTAAGTAGGTCGAGGCAAAATGCATGCAGGGAAAATATGCTAAATTCAAATTCTGATTGGCCACATGGGTCTGTGGATGCTGCTTTCATAATTGCCTTCGCTTAATGTTTTTTCTCCTCGTTTCAACATTTGCCGTGACATGCAATGTGATGCAGAGGAAAATAGCTGCCTGGTCAACAGCCAATCCGCTGTTGCTGCCACTGAGACTAACATCTGAGGTGGTTCCTTCCACACCAACACAAACAGCCAATCCGCTGTTGCTGCCACTGAGACTAACATCTGAGGTGGTTCCTTCCACACCAACACAAACAGCCAATCCGCTGTTGCTGGCACGCACTTATGGCTCTAAATCAAGGAAGTGTGTGGCTGCAGTACTTACCACGTTCACTGGATAAGGTGGTATCTGTCACCGAGAGAGAAAGCAAGGGGGAGAAAGAAGGCAAAGGGAGAAGAGAGAGAAGATGATGATTAGAACATAATAGGCTTCAGTAAAAGTGGCACTGCAATACTAAAGTCACCATTAAATAAGAGAACAAAACAGATCAATTTTCGAGGATTAATGGAAAGTCACAGGCAATAGCCAGACAGTGACACATACAGACCGTAGGGCTACTATTGGAGAAAATTTGCTGTCGCAACTGCGTAGTCGCTCACATTTGTCTCTGTCTATTATCCAGGCAGCAACATTTAACCAGAATACAGTTTGTTTTCTTTCTTATACTTCTTGTCATTGCCTCAAGCAGTGGGATACATCATTATCTTCAAACACTTGTTGGGATGTCTATATTGCTCTTGTGCTCACTCAATGAAAAACAAGAGAATTGCGGGATATTGCAAATGCACATCACACACTTATGTACATTTTCGTGGGAGGAATTTATTCAGACCTTGGCGCCACAGCTGGGTGACAGAAAGAGGAGAGGCAGCCATAGAGGCTCTTGACGGCTCTCTCCTGGTTGCATGTCCTTCTCATGTCCTCCAGCAGAGCTTTTGAGTGAGCTTTGATCAGAAGCAATCTCTATGGCTCATTTTTTAATTTATTGCTTATATTTTTAATCTAGAAAGCCTTGAAGCTGACTGACAGAATACCAACTCTGATTAGATTCAATTGGTTTCTTAATTGTAGGTTTCAGGACATCCTACTTAAGCATGAATAACCACATCCCAGTGTGGAAAATAATTAAATAAATAAAATGATTAAGGAGAAGCTTTGTATCAAAAACTAAATGAAAAGATTTTACATTAGTCACTTGAACTTTGCTTTCTCACAAAATGATTTTGTGAGAAATACTGAGAATAATCAAATTGTCCGAGTTTTTAGCCACACTAGTGGTCTTGCTCTAGGGAGACCACTAGTGTGGTCTAGGATGAACCATTCTGATTCCCCCTGACTTTCCCCCTAGCACCACTATCACATTAATATTTGTGGCTTTGAGTGAAATGTTGCAACAACTATTTGCCATGACATTTGGTGTATACACTGATATTTCCCTTACCACTTTGGTGATATCTTAACGTTTCATCTGGTGCCATCACTAGATCAAACTTTTGGTTTATGACTAAATACCTGCAAAACCAATGACATTCCCATCAGCTTCAGCTGTTTTGTGTTTAGTGCTAATAAGCAAATTATAGCATGATAACATACTAAACTAATTTAAACATGGTAAACAATCTAACTGATGTCATAATGAGCATTTTAGCATGCTTACATTAGCTTTTAGCTTTAAAAGCACTGCAGTGCACAGCCCCACAGAACTAACATGGTCCTTTTATTGCAAACACAATGATGATTCTACAGTAAGTTGTCAGGTGACGTTCAGTGGATTTGATGAAGAGATTGTTGCGGTGATAGATGATACACATCTTCAAATTACACCAAATGGAAACATGCAGTTGTCTGTTGTAAGGTAAAGTGTAAGAGCCTGTAAGCTTGTTCTGCTAGTGTCTTATTACAATTAAAATTCCTACCCTGTTTGAATAGATGTCTCCACTAAATTGATTGAGTAAAACAGATTCTCAAACATTCTTTATTTTTCAGTGTGTAATATATTTATCTTCTAGTTTTCTGTGTGATTGCAGTGCAAAGTTGTAGAATCGATGGCCGATTTGGTAGTGGTCTGATCAAAATGCTTAAATGCCAATGAGTTGTGCTTTTTTTCCCACTCATGTCTCATAAATCCATTCAAGTTCATCTCAGAATCTCTGTAACATTTTGACTTGTTTACAAAAAGCAAACACATCACTATCTAAATGAGAGTTTTGCGCGTAGACAGCCCAACCGTCTCCATTCCTCCTCTCCATGTATAAAGGCACCCCACTCTATCCCAACAGAACTTCGCTCCGCACATGTTCAATTATTCATCTCCCTCTGTCAAGAATTCAGCCTTGCTAGCACTTGCCAGTATCCCCCACAAATTGGCAGACAGGCTTCTATTTGGCATATGGTGCAGAGCAGGGCTGCTTTTCCTTCTCTCTTCAGTTGGCCTGTTAGCACTCCCGAGGAGCACAGTAACACACATTGGCATGCACACTCACAAACACACACACACACACACACACACACACACACACACACACACATGCTTGGTCGCAAATACACGTACACCTTTCAATGATAGAACACGTCTGTTAGTTTTGTAAGACCACTGAGTTGCTGGGCATTCATCCACACCTTCTTTGCAACAGGTTTCAAGGTTTTCAACACTGTACATGCTGTAATAGCCAAATCAGCAACAGCCCAATACTCACAATACTGGAAAATGCCTGATTTGGTGTTATTGAAACATTTGTTGCTAATGTGAACACTTTTCTAGTGAGTTCAGTATTCCATTAATGGCTTTGCGCATCTACACGGGTGTTTTCATATCTTCAGGGTAATTAGACCTCTTTTCTGGGTGAGGTTGGGAGAAGCTATGCTAGCACTTTGTTGAGATCACCAAACTTTGGGAAGAATAAAAAATTGGTGTATAATTTACCGACCTGACAGTTGCAACAACTCTAAAGGAGGGTCAAGGGGATGCCAATAAAGCCCAGTGTTCTTACCCACATCGTCCTGAGAAGAGGTGTAATCAGGCAGATTAACTTAAAACTCCTGTGTGGGTGTACCACAGATGTGTAGGTGTTTAACAACTTTAGTGTCATTAATATAGGCCCTTTAAATTACAACATTCTGACATGTCACAGTAGAAGAAACGCATGTGCAAATAACAAAATCAATGATGGCTAAATTTCCATTTTCAGTTTAATAGAAGCCGACATTGGTAACATTTTCAAGTCAAAATGTCTACTGTAAAAAGGCCAGTTTTCAGAGATATATATGTAAGATCTCAATGGTATACTTATGGATGGACCTGTTTACCCAGGTTGACTTTGGGGCTAGAACAGTGAAATTAAATTTTGTCATCCAAAATAACACTTAGAATTATTTAATTTTATTTCGCTTTTTTAGCTTTTTTGCATTCTGATGTTTTTCAATGACAATCTTCCATCTTATTTTTTTAATGCTGTCAGTTTTGTTTTACCAGTGTAAGTCATTTTCACTTTCAACTTTCTGTCACTGTTTTGGCATGGAAAGGAGGGGTCTGACAGGAGGGACAAGGAGAGCGTGATTTATATATAATCTGCATACTAAGGAGAGCATGTCACAGTTCATCTGTTATCTTTAGCAGTCATTATCACAAAGAATTATGATGGCTTTTACTGTATATAATAATAAATATCATTATTATAGATTATCTTCTGCAAGTTATTCATTGGGTTGCAACATCTGAGGTGAAACACGGAAACACAGTAATTAGCTGAAAACCAGGAGATCCACTGATATCTAATATATACAGTTGAGTTAATTAAGTTAATTAAGTTGTATAGAGATAATTTAGACATGCCACCACAGTTTCATACAGGTTGTGCACTGACTAAAATAACACAGAGACAGAAAAATTAATACCATGTAAGCCCTAAAATGACTTTTATTGTCAATGTTGTTTTTATATTTAAACAATAGTAAATTAGCAGCACTGAAACAGATCTGTGGCCTGTCACAGCGACAACCTTGTGCTTCTTTGCTCTCCAGTGAATAAATCAAAATTTCTTGTCTGGACCACACTATACATTTTCTTTTATATTTATCCAACACATTTCACTGAGGGATTTTTTATAATGTTGACCACTGCTGTGAAAAGAATCAGTCAAAGCAAGTGATGATGCAGACTCCCACATATTACAAACTCAACCGAAAGGTCACAGTTATTCATTTTCTTCATCAATGAAGGAAGAAAACATTTTGAGCTCTCACAAAGCACCAAACTACATCCGCATTGTCTGATAACCTTTCTCTCTGCTCTTGGCCAGAGAACCTTACAGCCATCTTATTATTTTGAATTGTAAATGTGTCTAGTATTTCTACATAAAATTACTTAAATTCATGTACATATGGATCTTATTAAAATACTCAAAAAGTGTTTTACTTATTTAGTTGTTATACTCCCAAAGGCAAAAAAGTCTAAAGACATGCACTTGCTGACAGGCAGTTAAAGTGTTCATAACATCCCAACAACATGTTACATCTCACACACACACTACTACCTGCCATGTGAGCGAGTGTGGAGTGATGTGAGGATGTCTGTTTGCAGACAGATGCGTCCTTATGCCAAATGTTCTTGTTGCCCTTGTGATGACTAATAACCGGAAAGCATTTTCAGCTAATAAATAATACATTTAAGTCTAATCAAATTGAACAAATGAGTATGTCTAGAAAACTATTAATCAGAGTGCAAACGTGTATTTACAAATATAACACTGGCACAAACAATCAATTATTCATAAAGTGAATGCTGGGTAAGTGGGCTTCTTCCCGGGTGAGATGCTGCCATAATTGGAGTGGGACTACAGGAGTGCCGGCTGGTGTGTGTGTGTGTGTATGTGCCTATGAGAGGAGGTGCATGCGTGGCTCTGCCATCTTTGTGCTCACACACATGCACAAATACTTCTCCCCATGCGCCAAACTACCCCCAAACACGACAAGAGCAGGCAGAGTCGGCTCATTACTGCCTAATGAGTTGTCTGATTAGTGCCGAATATAAAAGCCTTATTGTCAAGCGCTGTATGTTTATTTTGATTAATTATTGTACTAAAGTGACTGAACGGAAGCACAATGACATGGAGCATTAACGTTTTGTGATAATAGGGCCCTTGTGGAGCGAGCAATCGTATATTCAACCGTCAGTGCAACACATTAACCATGGCCACTGCCCGAAGAGTTTTTACATTAGACTAGCAGATATGTGTGTTTAAATTGCGTTCTCACCAATTCGACCTTTAAGTCCACATGATAAGATTAGGACTGCCTAATCCATGGTCCTGCAGACACCGACGCCCAGTGATGACCAGCAGCCTGCCCTCAGACAGGTAGCTGAAACTGAAGAGACTTAATCCTTGAAAACACTCAGTGAGTCTTCTCTTTGTCTTTTATCTCAGTGAGATTTGTTCACAAAATAATAGGCAGCATGTATACAAAACCGGGATGGAATATATTTAAAATATGTGCAAAACTCAATTTGTTCCACTGGATGTGTTTGTGTGCCTGTTGATAATGATTAGCAATTACATAAAAACATCTTAATAAATAAAAGCAGTATGAGTAATGAGTACCACACTCATTACATGACTTAAAGCTTTTATCAAGTATGAATCAAATGATAATGTGTGATGTTCACAAAGTAGCTTGTAGTGACCAACCTACAGGGAATTATCACCCGTTTCTGTAGTTACCCTCAGCTCTAAAAAGCATTTCAGCATCTTTCAGCTCATTGTTTTGGTTTTACGACCCAGACATCTGTATTTTTTGTTTCACTCTCATCGCTCTCATCAGCATTGTTTCCAGATGTGGCAGGTAGCTGTTCTGAGTGAAAAAGCTTTAACAGCCCAGTGTCAAGTTTTTTTCCTCTGAATTTTTTCTGGGTAGAAGTATAAAGTAACATTACACGATAATACTCAAGTACAGTACCTCAAAATTCTACCACCACTGCTGCTGCAAATGTGACGAATGAATGAACAGAATGAAACAGCATAAAGTTTTAAAAGGCGAGAGCCAGGGGAGCACCAGATGCACAAACAGACTTGTTGAGCGTTTAGGCTGCCAGAATGTTTGTGGGTGCTGCTGTTTGTGATTCAAACAGAGACGTGCTTTTGGAGATGCCACGTGATGACCACTTGTCTTTCACTACTAGGATTTTTCAGCAATATCTGAATGTTTTCTGCTGCAGAATATGGGGTGATTAATGATATCAGCCAGCACATTGGGGAATATGTGTCTTCCTCACAACTGTTCTGTCCACTAGAAAAGTTTAGCAGCAGTGCAGTCAAACCTGACAACTTTTTATCTGACTTATTTTTATAATAATTATTCACTTTCATCCATCAGCTAAACATGTTTCCAGTTCAAAAGGAATACCTAATTAGTTAAGTTTAATACAGTGTACATGCTTTGAAACACAATTTGCTGTTAAGATGAGATCTGTAACTACTTAGACTAATGTTGCATGAATAAGCGTGCACATAGTCAAAAGTAGACATCTTTTCAGTGTATCTTCTCTAATGCACGTCTCTCAATATATACATTTTTACTGAGCCAAAGACCAAATGAAGGTAATCCAAGGGATGAATGCCAAAATGTTATTAATAGTAAAACATTTGATTCTATGCCTATGAACAACACTAATTTTCTTTCCCATACTTACTCTGCAGCTCTCCTGTCCGTGAGCAGAATGCTATTGGTATCGTCAGAGGAGGGACTGTATTGCCTGGCCTGTTGCTCTTTACACGCTTTAAATCAGAGGTAATGGGGCACTTCAGGAGACTGCTGTTACACATCCAACTGCCAATACACCGTAATCACTAAAGGCCCCTTTTCTTCAGAGATAAGCATTTCTTATGTGCACCGCACTCAAAACTACAAGGGTGCACTGGGGATGTATTGACGATAACTTAGTGAAGAGAACTTTGAGATTTAATGCGTTTTGACATCATCGCCTTAGTTACAGACAAGCAGCGGGTCTGGGTGAGATTTCATTCTGTTAACACTGGAGAAACATGTAGCACACGTTCACACATCACGTGTACACTCACTCTTCACGTGTCTCTACAGATCTTTACCATATTGTGTATGAGAAAAAGCTGCAAACAGATCAAGAGGTTAATGCAGGATCCTCAGGAGGTGCTAACTTCTAAATGTTCTCTATCAGAGAGCCTGTCAGGAGCTCATTCACTAATTTCCCCAGCTGGGTGTGAGTGAAGACAAAAAGCTAGGGTTTCATCCCTTCCAATAACCTGGTTCATAATAGAATCTATCCAAATGAGCAGTAGCTGCTTTTCTGACTGTTTGAAAAATTTGAGTCCGAGATATGAGGATTACTTAACACGTTCAGAGTTGGGTTTGTGATTTAAAAAGCATTCTTTGTTTTTCAGCTTGGCTTTCAAGAATTGTCAATTGCATCTGCTATTGTGTTCTGAGAAACAAAAGACTCAGTAACTCAATAAAATCACTGGTGGGAATACAAACAAGACGAGAAAACAACTCTGTCTTTATTCATCTGAAAGGACAAATAGCAAAAAAAAAAAAACAGAGTATGGGACAGAATACAGTGTTTTGGTTTTAATCTAATACTTAGAGGTAAGTGGTGCAGACATAAAGAATAATCATTTGTTACTGTACATAAATTCTTACTCAGAAAAGTAATAATATAGCTGAGTGAAACTGAACACCAAACATGACTCATTGATGAAAATTACACTGTCATAACCTGTTCACACGAGAGGAGGTCGAGGGGATGTCAGCAACAACAGCTTAGCCTTCTTGGACTGTGCTGTACACATTAAAGAGGACAGGAGCCCATAAATGGAAGTATACAAGAAACCTACACACGCAAAGACTAATATTTACTCTTTGATTCTCACCATCCTCGGGAGCAAAAACTAAGGGCAATCAGAGACCTGCACCACCAAGCTGATAACATACCAACAAGTGCCCAAGCTCGAGAGAAGAAGCATAATCACCTGAAGGAGGCACTTAAAGCTTGTTGATACCCAAACTGGAGCTTTGTGAAAGCCACTAGATCCAGGATGAACACCAGCAATATGGGTGATAAGGAAAAGAAGAGCAAACGCAACAAAACTGGTCCACCCTAAAGACCGCACACCCAAACACAAGAAAAGCAATCTTGTGAATGCTGTCCAATGCAGTTAGGAATGCACAGGATTGTGTATCGGGGAAACAAACAACCTGTACAAAAATGCATGGCTCAACACAGAAGGGCACCTCAGGTCAAGACTCAGCAGTTTACCTACATTTGAAGGACAAGGGACAATCCTACAATGACAAACATGTACATATTTTGGACAGGGAGGACACATGGTTCAAAAGAAAGAGGCCATTCACTCCAGCACGGAGAGACCATCACTAAACACAGGAGGAGGGTTAACAATGCCAACGACGGTCATTCAGACTTGGCCTCAAGTAAAGAAGCTCCTCGGATGCAAGGCGAAACGTCTTCAAGTATATTGATTTTAACCATCCTTGGATCTCATTACCTCTAGAATTTTCCCACCAGTGCCTTTTTTTTTTGTGACTAAGCTTGGCTTCTGCCTTCTCACTTCTCTTCATAAAGTCAGGTCACTACATACAACTGTCTTAGCTTTCATTTATTGTCAACATGTACATGTTCAGTGAAATGCTTGTGCCCCGGGCCGCTCATCCTCTCATCCAATCAGTCCTGTTGTGCTGAGTGCTTGCATCAATGTATGCTGTTGGACTCTATGTGAAATGGATATGGCTTGTTTCTAGCTATTTGTATTTTCTCCTAGCTAACATTAAAGCACATTCCCTAGAGGCAAAATGCATTTAATGGGGTGACTCAACCTTAATGTTAATGCACTGTAGGTAGCAGCCGATTAATTTTTGTTGCCCAGTAGGTGGTTTCATTTCAGCATGTAAACATCTTATGTCTAAGGACGTTTGGCATTTGCGGGTACCCACTGGCATACATTTATATGCTGGCTACCCATGCACGTTTGTCAAGTCAAAGCCAGCAATTTCAACCTCTGCCTGACAATTAATTCCAAATTACTATGCATGTACAACGCTCACTCAGACACACACACTCAACACCAAACCACTATGAATCACAATGCGTAATGCTGAGTTTTCTCTGAATGCAGGTTCCCAATATGCAGAAACAGACACAGAGGCAAAGGGGGGAGGGGGGCAGGGGTCCCTGCTGTGATGAACTGGTGCTGACACAGCCAGATGTTTAGTTAAAATGCAGAGCCCCAATGTGGGATGGAGGGAGGAGCTGACATGCACTTCGGGGGCTTTAGGCAGCTGCCTTGTATCTCTGTAGGCAGAGTGCGTGTATGCTTTATCTCATGTGATTTGCATTCGGCTGAGTGTGCGTGTTTGTGTGTGTGTTTGCAATCACCTGGCAATTGAGAGTAAAAGTAAGGACAATAAATTTCAGATGTGTGCCCATGCCTCGATGTCTGTGTGTGAAGAGTGGCACATTGAGCATATGCCTGAACAAAGGTCTCCTGTCGCAGTTTCCTCTCTGTGGACTATGGCAGAGCTGGAGGGCGATAGATTGCACAAGTTCGCACCATTCACAGTCATACTGCGCTAACACACACACACACACGCACAAACTGCTGACTCAATGCTTCCACTAGCATGCAGAATCTGACGCTGCTATTTGGTGGAGCGCAAATATCCAAATGGCAGAGCTTCTGCAAATATAATGAAGTAAGAGGCGGCGTTGAAGAAGCAATCAGCCATGTCTTGTGGATGTGATCACATTACCAACCGACGGCATCAACAGCCTGTCATCCCCATCATCATCATCATCATCGCTACTATCACCATCTTCATTAACATCATCTCTGTCACCGTGTTCCTGCTGGCTCATTTGAGCATGCTACAGTGACGATGGAGTCAGTGACAGAATGACAAGCGATGGACTGTAATGTATTAAATGTGTTATTCAAAAATAACTTGAAGCTGCAGGGGTAGGCAGGTGGCGGGTGATGGGCTAAGACACACATACATTCTCACTTTTTTTTCTCCCTCTCACTTTCTCTGCCTCCCCCCCGTCCTCCTCTATCAAAACTAATCTTGTTTCCCAGTAGCTTGAATTAAATAAATGAATAAATGTCTGTCATTACGACCAGTGAAGGATGGCAGAGGGCCTGGGGAGATCAAGTCGGGTAGGCTCAGGAGGACAGAAGGTGCTTAGTTAGACTAAGACTGGATCCACCAAGGCTGAGGGGGAGGTGAAGCAGATGAAGGGCAGAAGTGGACACTGATGAAGGGGCTTCTCAGCTTCTCTCTGTCCTCCACTTCTGTCACTTGCCACATGTATTGGAGAAAATTTGAGGGGAAAAAATGAGTGAAAATAGCAGCTAAACTGTTATGATGAGAGAAGAGGAGAGATTGCACCTCTGCAGCAGCCAGGCAGTCTCTTACCATTTTCTCTGTGTCAGCTCATCACTCCCTCCACCGCAACTCCCTGCAACCTAATTTAACCATTAAGCCAACAAAGAGCACTGCTGCCTGCTCACCAAGCAACCAAACCACCTCAGCTCATTCATATCATCTGGCCTCTATTGACAACCAGCAGCTAACAGGTACTGTGGCGTATTTCACATCCACCTGGGACTCATCCTCGCAGTCATATCTGTCCAACATGTGACTATTAGGAGGCGGCTAAAGGCTGCCATCAATCCCTTAGGTGTCTATGTGATCATTCCCAAATGGGAATACTTCACTGCTAGTCTTAGCTAACCTGCCGCACTATTTTAACAATCTCCCTTGGGACTGTTAGGGGTCTATTATGTGTCTGCTGGAGGAGCTGTACAGTACATTATTAGATGCATGCCGACATGGAGACACTGTATCGTCAATGCCCCTGAAGTGTGTTCTGAAGCAGGTTGTTTGGCTCTGATTCCTAAGAAAAGTGGGCCAAAAAAAGGCCACAGAACCCTCAAACTGACCCTGTGTGCTGATTTGCTTCCCGGAGACATGAAAAGAAGATGACAGACTGGGAGACTCGCTACAACTGGTTGTCAAACTGGTCCATTCAGACATCCTCTGAAAAGACCTGTGAGAGCATTTTGACAGGTGGAGGCACATGAACGGCTGTCATCAAGCCTTTTTCCTGAAGAAAAACTGGCGAAATGAAGTCAGACTTGCAGCATCGCACCAGCCACACTCTTTCACATATGCCTCTCTAATCTTCCAAAATGTCAATGGTCCATAAATGTCATGGTTCTATAAATAAAGCAGAAATGTCATTGATGTTGTATTTGTGGAACAAAATACTTTGTTTAATGCCAATGAACATCTAGCATGCATTCAACTAGGTTTAAGTCTAGAAAAAAATTATATCTGTACAACAAACATGGATTACAAAACACCTTTATGAATGAACAGCTGATGGAATCTGACAGTAATTCATAAATGCTTTTGTGTCCAAACCCTGAACATTTTCAAAGTGAAAAGGGGGTCTTCAAGACTGGCTATCTATCACTCGTGTGACGGACCACCGTCAGTTGAGTATGCGCTGTGACTGCCATACCAAGAGCCTGGCTCTTTGGTGTTGCGGTCAAGTTGGATGTTTGGTACCCCGTAGACAGGATTCGGGTCTGTACAGCATTTCTCATTGGAAGTATTTATCCATTTCTACACCAATCATGAACCATTTTTAGCCTTTTAACTGTGCTATTAGATGAGTTTCACAAGTTCCCAGTGATGTATTTGTACTGATTCTTTTACCAAGAGAAGCTTTGATCACAAGCTCACTCATCTAAGATGTTGTTCATTCCACGTGGGTTGATAAAGTGACAATGTCTTACATGTACATTAAATTAATAACCAGATTTGCCATTGTGAGCACGGTCACCACTAAAGGTTGGTTGCTTCCTCCCCATGGACAAATTAGGTAAGCAACACTTTATAACAGTTTATTTTACATTTCATATGGGGAGTCATTATTCTTTGATCATTCTTGCAAACAAACACAAGTAGGTTTACTTTCTAGTGTTTCTCATCAAAATGTATTGTGTGTATCTTTGAAGCCCAACAGGTGTGATAAATGGATTTTGAACATCTGCAGAGCTTTTTTTAAAAATAAATTTAAAACCTGCTTTGGTTACATCCTTTCCGTCTGCAGTCTGGCTGCAATTTCAATCAATCAATCTTTATTTTTACAGCAGCTTTCGTACAGGTTAGTGCAGCTCAAACTTCTTCACAGATGACCGACAAACTGATAGTAAGACAGAAAAATTATAACCGAGTGAAACAATAAGTACATTTAAATAAAACAGATTAAATATATTTAAAAGACAAAAACAAAAAAATCGATGAGGGATATAAAAACATAATAATAATAATAATGAAAAATAACAGATAAAATAAAATAGAATAAAATGTTACAGTAAATAATAAAAAATGCCTACAAACTATTCTGAATTTTATATCACATCACTAGTGTGTATATGTGTGCATCCTCCTCATGCACATTGCTCCATAGTGCCACCAGTGTCCAAAACTCCTAGTGCTTGCTTCGTAACATGCCATGCTAGGATTGTGTTTTCGCAGTTTAATTACACCCACTGTCTCTGATGCTTAGTTGCACCCACTGACGAGACACCACTACGCTATCTTAGTTCACAGACGCAAAGAAACGCACCAACTGGAAGTCTCTAAACAGCATGAGGCACCACAAATGAGATCCCTCTGATATATCTGATCTGTCTTTCTTCAACTCAACAAATTTCCTCCATTCTATTAGCTTTCTATCTCCCTTTGCTCTCAGTGTCTCAGTTATGTTCCATATGTGCTGTATTTGCATTTTTATGAGATGACAATTGACTTGAACAACAAACACAATAAAAGTGCTACGCAATTATGCCCTCTACTAAAGCCCACATAGGGAGCAGATGCTTGCATTCGTATGTCATGCTGTCATCTGTCTGCATAACCTCAGTGAGAAGAGCTTTTCAATAAAACCACCCTCTGTGGAGCAAATACAAATGCACTGTATTATGGGTGGCAGGAAAGCAGTAAAATTCCATCATCTTCCCAATTCAGTCTTGTATAGTACCTATAAACTACAATCTGATCTATTCCAGTACAACTGCAGAAACTGTCGTTAGGAGAAATACAGCTGTCATCGTGTGGCTCTTGAGTGACACTTGCACACACTTGGATATAAAAGCTCTACTTTTTATTTGATACACATCTTTATTTAATGTTCACCATGCAGCACTGGTGCTCCATTGTTCTGCCCCTCAGAGAATTTGTTGGAAAAATCTAAGTTTTGCTTTCTTTTCTGTGTTCAGGAGTGACAACAAAGATAGAAAGCACCCTAGCGAATACTAACAGGAGTTTGTCTGCTCCCATGTCTATTTACTTGCTGTTCTACATTTCAGAAAACACTGAGTAGACTGAGGTGTGGAGGCACTGATGAATACTGTGGGGCTTCTTCAGTAGCTACAAGTGTCAAATCTTTTAAATTTTATAAATTTCAGCCAAGCAAACTTCAATCATCTGACTTTGTTTGTCTGGGAACGAATTAGCAGTTGCGCAGGGTCATGCATTTTCCTTAGATTGCTGGCTAGCTGTACACAGACATTTATGCGTCAACACAGGACAAACTAAGGCAGACAAACAACAGCTACAGCCCATCTAATAACAGTGGGGCTTATCAACCACCGCTGCCTCCTCTAATTTTCATCAGTTTTGACAAGCCCATTAAATGAATCTGGGACCAGAAATAAACATGTTTTTGTTGAGCTGAAGTGGCAGGCAGTGATCACACCTCCCACTGTTGGGGAGCGACATACGACGACTTTTAATTAAAAAAGCGGCACCCGTGCACAACAGCCTGGACACGATAAACAGGACTTTTGCCTCCAGCACACGAACTCGTGCGAGGGTGCTAGGACAAAGTGGGATCCACATTATTGGTGTTGATGATCATTAACACAGATGCTGGAATATTCTGGAAGATTCATGGTGTGAGTGTTGGCAGAGAGATCACAGAGCAATCCTTCCTCTAAGCTTGATCTAATAGTAATGAGTTTTACTATCCGTCTCCTTGAGTATATTAGTTGTGTCGTTACAAGGACCGAATACATGACAAGAGGACATTCGACTTTTCTATTTTTTGTTTCCGCATTGCTCAGTCGTTCCGCATCCCACCCTCATCATCAAATATGAAAAGGAAAACTGTATCTTTTCGCCACAGTTCGTAACATGACACATCTCCAGTCTTGCAGTATGTTATCTTAAACAGGCCCTGTGGGAAGCACTCTTCAAATTCAAATAAAATAGGGATACACTAGAGCAGCCTTTAGATTCCTCAGTGGACTGCCCGGGACAATAGGGTTTCGGTGAAGGCAATGTCAGCGCTCAGGGCTATTGACGGCCAACACCTATTTTTCTCAGGATGACATCTTTATCGGCGGGCATTGTCATCCACTGGAAAAACACAAAGAGACTGCCCGCCTGTCACCAGCACAAAAATCAGTTTCCATGACAACGCCAGTCTCCAAACTTCTAAGTCATTTCTGTCACAGAGGCTGTCATAAGGTGAGCTATCATTACTTTTTCCCATCTTCATCTTGCTTCTGCTGCTTTTAGTTCGACTTTTTTGCCTCCCATTGAGTTGTCTTGTACTATTACTGCCCCCATCATTCTTCTCACGCTTTGTCTCCGCCTTTCTCTCATTTTCCTTTCTTCGATAGCTATTTATTTCTCAAATTCGCACCCCTGGGTTAAGAATAGAAACATAAGTGAAGAAATAGAGGCACTGACATCCAAACGACTACAAGTTAAGTTTCTATTTTCCCAAAGGCGAGAAGCAGGATCAGGACTTGAGATTTTTCTTCTGCATTACTGAGTGAGTAATGAATACAATGGTTGTCATGCAAACATTTGTTTTGCACTACACTGGACTTGCTCTGGACTCTGCATCTCTGAGATTTTTTGGAGAGGTCTATAAGATCATTTCTTCTCATCTGTTTGCCAGGGGTGCCTCCTACTCGT
Organism: Micropterus dolomieu; assembly: GCF_021292245.1. Lineage (NCBI taxonomy): Eukaryota > Metazoa > Chordata > Actinopteri > Centrarchiformes > Centrarchidae > Micropterus > Micropterus dolomieu. Next base: position 30,783,143 of record NC_060167.1, read on the forward strand.
CGAAGATGCATAGAAGAAACATAATACCTGGAAAGTAAAAAGTGTTTGTGTGAAATGATATGAAAAAGAAGAAGAAGGGGACAAGAAGGGAGTTGAAGGTCCTTGGGCAAATATTCTTTTATTTTTTCACTATCCTTATTTGCCCTGCTCTGAGCAAATGTCAGACTGTGCTGGGAGCACGAACAGCTTATTATAAAAATCTGAACCTGAAGCATCTCGCCGCCTCTATGCCAAAATGCACTAAAAGCAAAATATGGAGAATAAGCTCCAGTCGGATATGTATGCAGTGCCGTAAGTGCATATTCCTTCAGTTGAGTCTTTACATTGACAGTCTACCTAACCATGAGCAGGGCAGAGGCTGTTGCCCAGTACCAAACCTTCAATTACAATCACTTGTGTCTTGTACGATGAAATGATTCATTACCACTGCAGCATGAAAGAACATAATCTGGCCCGCTCCCAGCTTTTCCCTGTAGAAGTGATTTGTGATCGCTTCTGAAGATAGACTGTGCATTCAATCAACAATGCAGCTTTCAGCTTTCAGGCCACCCTGCTGAAAGGCTTGAGGGATACAAGAGATCAATCGAGATACATTAATTACTACGCTGCCAAATGGGAATTCTGCGTGGCCAGGGTAACTATATAAATACAAAACTGCATGGCAGCCCACATAAATGATACTGAAGCTAATATCTGCACTGCCACAAACATGGTCCAAGGTACTCGCCCATGACATGCCAGGATCATTTGCTGCACCACTAACATTAAGAAATACCCACTGGGTTGATGCAGAGGAGCAGCTGGTTGCAGCAGAGACAAAAGTGAAGTGTTTCTGCAGCAATGCTTGGATATTGAAGCCAATCAAGTAAAAAAATAATGTCAGCTTGCCAGGGAGGTTTGTGTCTCATTAATGTGAGTTCAACTCATACAAATTCATGATATGAAAGCAATTAAGACAAGAAGTAAGCGTGATGAAAACAAGAGAAGAAAGGGCAGATATGATGAGCTGCTGTGGCACTTATCGCCACCGTCCACTCCCCCTCAGCTTGTTCCACTGAGTCCACAGCGAGGCCGGGCTGCAAACGCACTTCCTCCTGGCACACTCATCTATAACAAGAGTAACAGTGAGCCTGCTGCTCTGCCTGCCTGGGGGCTACATTTGCAACAACACTAATATCATACCGGCAACCAATGAATTCCTAAAGAGTACAATCAAGGGAGAAACAACCCCTGCCGCTTACATCGCCCTGGCACTTGCCTCCCTTCCTGCTACTTAAGCAAGCAATATTCCAAGTTGTTGTTTTGCTTCCATCAAATTTTCCATTAAAAGTGGCATTTCATCTAAATCAAGCCCTTGGGGTGGGAACCCAGACAAAAACTAAAGGACGTGAGGGATGGGGAAATTCTCACGTACAGTTTCATGCACGAGCAGCAAGTCTGTGCACACAGGCCTGTGTACGCCTCTAGCACCTAACTGACTCCATAATCATGGAGAGTGCCATTATTTGTAACCATCAGAGCAACATCAAAGCAATTACATGTGTCTCTGCATTCAGTTTGGTTATTAAAGCAAACAGCACGGCCATTTATCTGATATGTGTAAACATCACGGCTTTCTCTTCTTCTCTGTCTCCTCTTATGCTGCCGGCTTCACACCACTGAAACAAAATTCATAACTATCCCAAAACAAGGTGTGTATGTGGCTGGGTGACTTCATTGCGGCTCACAAGAAATGTGAAATAGGCCCCATTCTGCTCTCACTGCATATGAATCATTGTTCACTTGTCACATTGCCACTGGAGTGAGAGACTGAGAGAGACACCAAAGACGAGAAGAAATGAGTGTAGGCAAGGAGGTAGGGGAATAGAATGAGTAACAGCTCTTGACCAAACACTCCTCTTTTAGGAGGATTGAGTCTGGGAAATATTCGTCCCCTCAGGCATCCAGTCGCATAGTTCGCTGGGAATTATCGAGGTCCGAGGTCTTTTAACAGTCGAGAACAGGCTGAACACCCCCGGAGACCACACCACATTTTCCACCAGAAGTGAAAAACTAAGACATAATATCAATACTGTACGGATAGCCACACACTTCAAAAAAGTGGGAAGCAGTCTTGCCTTGAAGCACACCAACTGGATTTAAGTGCCAGCTCCTGTTATTTCCTCACGTTTGTAGAGTCCCTGCAACATCTGATATCAGTTAAGAAGAGTGCTTGACGCAATCCTTGAAAAAAATATTATTTCTTGACAAATGTAACTTTGTGGCAATCTGCCCGACTCCTCTGTCTATCCATTTTTTTCTATACCTACCTATTCTCAGAATTGGCTGTCACAGATAGACTTACACATTTACACTTGTATTCACACAAACAGACAGTGTCTGGTCTCAATTTTCCCAGATAACACATTTTTGGACTGTGAAAGGAAACAAAAGCATGTGAGGCAAACACAAGCAGAGCATGTAGGACAAAATTACTTAAATACTTTTTGGCCTCTTGGGGGCAGCAGAACCAGCTGTAAACACAACACTGACACGTTTGGTGCGTTTGACTTCATGTGGCGTCACCATGTCACATGAGATTAAAACCTTGTGGGAGCAAGGCGCCTGCAGTTGCTTTTCGGCGGCTGCAGCATTTGCAAAAGTAAAGTCATTGTTTTAAACTCGCAGTAAGCTCACACACTCTATGGGAAATAGAATGTGTCCGACCTGATGGCAGTGTTTTTACCCCTGCAGTCGCCAGCAGCTCACATTTGACTATCAAGTCATCTGCAGTCATCTCGAATGCACCTATTATCACCTTATAAAGTAGACATGGTGAACGTCATGGCAAACAGTTGCCTTTTTGCACATCCAGCAGACACAATGGGCTTTGTCCATGGACAAACTGCAAGTTGTACAGAATGCAGCTGCAAGACTTTTGTCAAAGACCAACAGGAGATCACACATTACACCTGTGCTTAAGGCTCTTCATTGGCTTCCAGTTGTTTTTAGAGTGCATTTTAAAATTTTAACCATTACTTACAGAGCCTTGCATGGTCAAGCTCCCTTTTACATCCTGAATATACTGCACGCACACACTTCTGGTCGCTCTCTGAGGTCTTCAGGCCAAGATCTTTTAACTGTTCCCAGAACACGTTTTTAAACAAGAGGTAATCGTGCTTTCTATGTAGTGGCTCCAAGGCTCTGGAACTCTCTTCCTTTAGCCTTGAGAGCATTGGACTCAATGGTTTTGTATTTTGTTGTTGTTTTTATTTGTTTCATTTTATTCTATTTTTCCTGTGAAGCGTTTTGTGACCCCTCTTGTCTGTGAAGGGTGCTATATAAATAAAGTTTACTTACTTACTTACAAATCAATCCTGATAAAAAAAGAAGGCTCATGATATTGCTACTCGACACATAAAATGGATCACATACTTTATATGAGTGAATCATTGTGTTGTGCCACCATAGCACCATACAGTATTATTTCATTCTCAGTAAACGCTATCCTGAGCACTCAGTCTTTGTACTGTAATACAAAGTTTAGTTTACGTCATTGCACAGTCTGCAGTGCGTAAGTCACACCTATGCATCTTTGAAACTATATAGAGACTGTGTTAAGAACCACTGGGGCGCTCATTCACACATCTGTCGTGACCTTTACCTTCTACCTTAATGAGATTTCCATCGATTCACTTTCACAGAAAAAAATTAATCAATCGGAAACTATCAAAAATTGACACCCCTGAATGCACCAACGGTTGTGTCTCCAATGAGTCAATTGCAGGTATAATGAAACATCTTATAAAACAGCCTGGTAATGGTGCGTGTGTGTGCGCGAACGTGTACGTGTGTGTATCTGTGCATCTGTGCATGTGTTTGAGCGTTGGGATGTTGTCTCCATGTGTTTTTTCAAAGGAGAGGATTTGTGGAGAGAAGAAGGCTGAACTTTTAACCTGCCTAAAAATAATTAAATTGGCTAATTAGCCTAATCTTCACATGGTTCATTACAGTTTGGGTGGGTTACAGGTGCAGGAGGAGGAGGATCAATCGAAGTTCAAGTTCAAGCAAGTTGTGTTTATCCCAAAGAACTTCATAGAGAGAAAAAAAAAAGAGAGAAAACAGTTAGAATAGAAAAACAAACTAGATCACACAAATTAAACACCAAGGCACGGCAAAATAAGTTGTGAATCTAATCTTGTCAGCGATAACCAGAAGCACAACAGAAAAAGTCAGGGGAAATGGAGGTTTAGCGTATAGAGGCTCTCTAATGCCCCTTTATTAATTAAAGGATGCGTCAGCATATTCACGGATGACAGCAGATATAAAACTAAATGCTCTTCATCAATTACTCTATCTCCCACCAGAGCAGATACATACTATTTTTCTCCTTTTAATGTGTTCCGGATTATATCTCAGAAAGTGAACTGATAGTATGCACTGATGTGTTTGTATGTGTAGTATGTGGAAGTGCATCTACAAGGAAGTCCCAGTGCTTCACAGTATCCAGCTGTGTGTGTGAGTGTCTGATTAGACAAACAAAGGAATATTTTGGAAGGCAAACAAGTGGGAGCTTGGCAATTAGGTGTTTCAATTCTACTGATTGGGAATGACAGGGGCAACGCACTGCATTGAGCCTCACATAGACACACACACACACACACACACACACATACATAGCAGAGAACACTGCTTCATTTACTGCAATCCCAAATTGGATCTGATAAGCAATTAATGGTGTAATTGGCCGTTGGAGAGGTTGTCTTCTCCCTGGAGTCTTGCTGGTTCCACAGGGTGGTGAAGTGGAGAGGGAAGGATGTGTTACGGATAGTTACTGATTTAAAACTCTGCAACTTGCTCCGTTGGGCTCTTCACGCTGTGTGTGATGACAACCTGTCTACAGCAGGTTGCAGGTCTGGGGCAAATTCCCAGAGATTCACCGTCACCTATAGCACTTTCTCACACACAGGCTCACCTGCCTCCTCCGATGCTGTGTCACAGAACCACACATTCGCACATGAGCTCTCTTTGTGTCTCTCTCACATTATGAGACAAAAAAACCACTCCTCAAACAGGAGTAAATAGTTCATTAGGTGGGGACTATTTTCAGTTTGTGCACTAGTGAGTAGCGTGCTGGTGTGTTATGGGGGAAGAAGAACACCCAGTGCAACTGTGAGGCTCATTGATGTGTTTGTAATGTGTTTTGGACAACAATGGAGTTTTATGGTACAGAGGAATTAGCTTTGGCTTTACAGACTATACTTGTCAGTAGGAAACATTTATTGTTGTGGGATTTGTTGACAATAAGAAAAATATTAAATACCACCAGTCTTATCCTTTCACATTGAAAATGGTAAAGCATAACAGTATCCACCAGTGATGGTCTATTTAGATTGTGTTTCTTCTTAATATCCTCTGTTAACAATATTAATAATAAAAAAGAAGGATTTTTGTGGCCTCTTCTCTCCAAAGCTGTCAGTAACAGAATCTTTCAGAAATATGGCAATAATCAAATCAGTTCTGTTCTGCTTCCTGTGTCATGGCCAAAACATAAGAACTGATGATTGATGAAAAGCGAGCCTCAACATTCCCAGCAACACTGGGCCATACATCCATCCTGGGGCATTGTTAATGGAATTGACCTTGTAATAACCCCACCGCCCTTTTCCTATTTTTTTCCTTTTATTACTTCTGTCCCCACCTCCTCTAATCCCCCAGAAAAAACTGTCTTTTCAGAATAGGAAAAAATTAATAAATTACCAAAACCACAGATGTTACCCCCTGCTGCAGCCATGCTATATTCAAATGAGTCAGCAGAATTATGCACAGTTCATTATTAATCTATACAGAGTCACCAGGCGCTGCACTAACAGGGAGAAATGTTTCTTCTCTAAGCATAGAGGAGCCATTAGTTTCACACATGCTTCTTTTCACTCTTTCCCAATGTAATAAGGTGCTCTGTCCCTCATCAAATCTCTTACACACACACACACACACACACACACACACACACACACACACACACACACACACACACACACACAACACACACACACACACACACACACACACACATTTGAACATGTGTGCTCACATAATATGTACTGTATGGAAGCTTACCCACACACCCTGCTGTCCATCCATGGGGAGATGCACATTGATGGACAAATTCAGTCCCTGGTAAGTAAATAGTACACACTGTAGATAGAAAATAGGTTGTGTTGGTGATATTTTCGGATGTAAAGGTGAGTTACTACACAAGTCTGTGCCTTATTGCACTGTAAGTCTCGTCATTGGACATTTATTTGTCCAGCAAAAACAATGGCACAACAAATTGATCAAAGAGCTACACATCCTGCTCAATCCAATAACCAGATATGTGGAACCCTCTCACTACTTAACTGGATCCCGGTGATGTTTCGTGACTGGCCACAGCTGTGACAGAAAGAATGGCCACACTGCAATAAGACTATATATGCAACTCTGTCTGTTTCATGTTTTCTGGAGGTGCTCTCCACAGAAACAGCAACATGATGCATACTTGATGTGCAGAACAAATTCCCTTTAGCCCGTGGCATGTCAACCGTATCTCCCTGGAGAAAAAAGGAGAGGGAACGTCACAGTCTGGACTGGCAAAGAGACAGAAGACACAAGAAGCAAGAAAAAAAAGAGAGAGAGAGGGAGAGAGAGAGAGAGAGCATTGCAAGGTAGAGCTCTGCTTTCCAGCGGAGACATTTGACCACTTTGCTTTGATGTCCTTTATACAGGTTTTTTCTTTCTATAGAATTCCCTGCTGCATGTTCTCTGTAAGCTGAACCACCCACAGGTGTGCTGCCTGCGTGTAAACCATGCACAATAGGAAATCTTCAAAGCTCAGCTGAATTTGCCTTTCACATTTACAAAAATGTAACAAAATATGTCTCCCCAGGAGAGCTTCTGTGAGCTTGTATTACACTATGAGCAACAGCAGGGAGGATGCTGAGCTAAGGAGTGGTAGAAATGTGATTTTGAATGAATAAATATTTGTCTATCTTGTGTTGTTAAAAATCATTTGTATGCTTTGCTGGGGAGTGACCAGAGCTGGAAATGGGCCGAAACACCCCTCAACAGTATTCCAGGAGTAAAATCTGAGCAGGAACATAATTTTGTTTGGGGATATTCTTGCCCTGAATGTGACCTAACTTTCTGGTTTTTATATTAGTCTCAGTGGTTAAGTTTCACTAGCTGAGAGACTTAACACAGAGCAACAACTGCTCTTAAACAGAGCGTGCCTTTAATACCGCTTGCAGAAAGGCTGGGTGTCTTCAGTTCTTGTTGGTCTAACACAGAGCTAAAAGTGATTATCAATTTCAGGCTAATACCTTAAAGTTGTGTACTATGATCAAAACGCCAATTAGAAATATTCATGTTTTCTTTTAACAGACTAGAGAAGGTCAGGAAGTGGTAAAAATGTTTCTAGTGGGCTAGTGTGTTTAAAATTCCAAGAAAGCATGAAAATAAAAGTGCATTATTATGCCTGTTATATATTGTGTGTAACAATAGTATTGTTTCATATTTAACTTTACTAATAGTGTCAAGCAGTTGAAATTTTATATTTTAGACTATACTGACACTGACTTATGAGGAAGACAATATGAGCACACGCATTATAGCACGTATGTGTACGTAGTATGTGAAGACGACATCATGAATTATTAACCTTTCAATCATATAACTAATAAGAAGCCAGTTATGAGATTGATTTTATTGGAAGAACAATGTTCTTAGATCCCGATTGATACTGTACACAAAGCCAGTTTGCTCTCTATCATTTCTGATTTTCTAGATAGTATTCAAGGAAAATTGACAGGCAGGATTTGACAAAGATTGCCGGATTCAAAGCTGCAATGTCATGAGTACACAGCGAGCACTTAATCCCTCTGAGCAACCCGGTCCCTTCCTTCTTCCGCTTTCTGATAATAGTTAAATTTGAGTTAGGAATACTGATGAGGTATCCCACTGAGGAGGATCTGAGGTTGAGCCTGCCACAGACACCACCTGCTTACATGGCACTGATGCCTAGATTCCCTACTTTTATCCTACATTTTCCCTTTTCTCTCTGTTCTCTTCCCTTTTAAGTCCTATCATAGATTTGCATAGGCCTTGCACTTTTCCAGCATTCCCTTCTGTTTGTTCCTGCTTATCTTTTTCCCAGTATCTCTCTCTGCCTTCCGCTTCCTCTGCACATCTGCCTATTTCTTTATTTCTCTCTCTGCATCCCACTCTCTCTCCTCTTTTTCCTTGTTTTCCAGCCCCTCCCTCCTACCAGACATCTGAGCCAACAATCAATGCCATTTCATTCCGGTGAGGGAACAAATGGAATTCCAGCTGAGAGCGTGGTAGCAGGCGGCGAACAAAGGCTTTGCTGTGACACCGACTCCCCCTACCTTCCCCTAGCTCTGCAGAAGAGATCTCATCCTGCACCAGGTTACTATCATCTCCTCACACATTCACACACAGGCTCGTTGTACACGGAGGCACACTGTGACCCTTTGCCATTTACAGAATGTGTTAGAAGTTGAACGCTTTTAATGTGATGCAGCGGAAGTTGGAAATGTTAGGTTTACATTTTTTTCTAAGTTGATTCTTGACCTTCATCTTAAGACTGTTGTTTTAACTTACAGAAAATTGAACTTCATCAACATGAAATTCAAGCCAAAAAAACATGACGCTACAGGTATTCTTGCACAGTCATCTCCTCAAGCCTTTAAAAATAGGGATGAAGAGACCACTGATGTCCTGTAGCCTTTGATTTGCTGTTAGCTTAAATAGTATATCTCTTCTCTACCCATTTTAATGGCACCAGATCTTGTCCTGTACTTCTATAGTGCCTTTCTAGTCTTCCGACAACTCAACTCTACGTCACATTCACCCTTTCACACACATTCATACACTGACACAAACTACTCAGAACAGTAACTACTATTCACACACTGATGGCACAGCAATTTGGGCTTCAGTATCTAGCCCAATGATACTTCAAGTTCAGTAAATGTTTCAGAGTGATTACATCTGTAAAAGTATTGCATTACATTATTATGTTATTCTATCATTCCTTCCATACATTATTTACAAGAGTAGGATTTAATGCAATTGCTATATTATATCTTTATTATATTATAGTTGATATGATTGTTGCATATTAAGGAATGTTTATTGCTAATAATCAGTCAGTGTTAATAATTTTCTATTCTGCTTTGGCAATGTAGGTTGAGGATCTGTCATGCCAAATAAGCTTATATGAAAAGAGAAAGAGAGAGAGAGAGAGAGAGAGAGAGAGAGTGAGACAGAGACAGAGACAGAGACAGTGAGAGAGAGACAGAGACAGAGACAGAGAGAGAGAGAGACAGAGACAGTGAGAGAGAGAGAGAGACAGAGACAGAGAGAGACAGAGAGACAGAGAGTCAGAGAGAGAGACAGAGAGTCAGAGAGAGAGACAGAGACAGTGAGAGAGAGACAGAGACAGAGAGAGAGAGAGAGAGAGACAGAGACAGAGAGAGACAGAGAGACAGAGAGTCAGAGAGAGAGACAGAGAGTGCCTTGGATATACTGAACATACAGTCAGTGTCAGGAGTGGTAGATGGAGATTATTCCAGTAGCTGGAAGAATTTCAACAATGCACCTAAGGCCAAAACTGGAAAACAAATGGCATGGCAAGGAAGGGATTTTTGTGCATAGATTGAGAAAATACTAGTGCAGAGAGACAGCAAGATAATTTGATGGCAAATAACTAAAAATGTTTTAAGATATGTTGCCACAAGATGTGACTCATCAACAGAAATGCTTAATGAGAGGAACTGACACATTACCTACCTAGCTGACATCAGCACATTTGCAGGCTGCACAGACAGTATCAGTCAATCTAATTATGGTGTGTTTATTTGTCTTACTTATACACTGTCTTGGTGTTGTTTTTTCTCCCCTTCACTCTTTACTATAACTAACGTTGTATATCATTGTGATTGACAGTAGCTGACTGTCAATCTTCTTCTTTTTCTTAATTGCCTTGCTCCTTGATTACTGCACCTTGCAAGTCAGACCAGTCCGTGGCTTGTGTCTGTAAGTATGTTAAGGTAGACGAGCCATGCTTTCCTTGCAGTTTGAAAAAAAAAACAGATATAGCCAACGTTGCACTGCATTGTGCAAGTAGAGAATGTTACCATGAAATTAAATAAGAAACATTTTGCAGTCCTGATTCATTGTTATTACACAGAAACTATCAGGAAGTGTTTCCAGGAAACAAGTCACAGCATTAAACAAGTCATTTGTACCTTGGAACAAAAGGCAATACTTGGAACAAAAGGGAGGATGGATTTCAGTGTTATAATTGGTAATAACGCATTTTTGAAGTGATTTTGAAGGTATTTTGTGGAAAGTATAGAATATTGTGACCTACATTACCTCATTATTATCAGGTTATTACCCCATTAATGTCAACATATCATATTTTTTTTTATCCAAATATTGCACAGATTTTATTGTTAGAAGATTACCATATTGTTTGCCTTGTTGCTATCTTCAAATGTGTTTCCCCATTATTCCCCTTTGTTTTTAGTCCCTTATTACCCTGTTACATAAATTTCAGTCTAATATTACCCAGATATACTCATTTTTTTTTGTTGTTGCTTTTTTAGATATACCCATTGTAAACACCAAGCTATTACCTGGTTATTAATTTTGTAATTACACTGTATTACATAATTATTACCTCTTTATTATCAAAATATTACCCCACTATTACCATGTTTGCTCAGTGCTACTGAATTTTCCATGCCAGTTTCTGGTGTGACCAGGCTTTGGTCATATTGTAACCATCAAAAACAAGAAATCTATTCAGATGCTGGAAGAAACATCATGTTGTTTTCAAATACACAGTACTCCATAAATCCCAACCCCAACTTTCACTATTGAACCTCACTATCTGCCAGCTGCATGGGGCTCCCTCAGGCATAGCCCTGCCTGGATGTCTGGCCAGCTGTGGCCATCCCCCTAAGCAAAATGAGAAATAGTGGTAGAGAGGAGGAGGGGAAGAGACTGAGGGAGAAAGGGAGTGTAAGAGAGAGAGGGCGTGAGTGACTGACCAGCTGTGAGAAGCTATTTCCCTCTCTTGTATCACTGCACAATCTATTGATAGCAAACCCGCAAAATAAGAGGAGTACTAGTAAGAGGTTGAACACACCCAAACACATAGTATGTACACACACACACACACACACACACACACACATTAAACATACAAAACGCAGGAGAGTGCCGTGTGCTACAGCAAGTGAACAATTCCAAGATCCCCGATATGCCTGAATAAGCACAGTGGGCACGACGGTACTCGGTGGAATTATTAATGAATGCACTGACATTTCTTTTAATCACCATGCCCCGTTAGATGCTGTCCAGCACTGTGGGAGGTGTAACTGAGTGAGAGAGCGAGAGAGAAAAAAAAGTGGTAACTGATAATGAAGAACACAATGCATCAGCATACGGTGCATTGTGAGGGAAGGAAAGACGAAATAAGTTGGTGATCCCCGAGGAAAAATTCAGCCCTAAGCTACAGCAGCCCAGGAGGTCCTGCTAACATTAACACACATTATATGCTAGGCCAGGCTAACTGCGGGACACCTATCAAACACTGTTAGCATCTCTGCTCCTTTTACTCTGTTGATTCGAATTCATAGTAATCTGGATGTAAGGTTTAGGACTAGCTCTATATCAAAATAAAGCTGGTTATATTCTCTATGCATGCTAGTATGCTCATCCATATTTAGGGAAACATTTGTATACAGAAGTTTTTTAATAAACCTGAGTGTGATTCATGCTACTGTATATATGTGCACGTGACGCATATGAATATATTTAAGCTTACATAAAATACATGTAAATGGCCAGCTTCCCAGAGATCTCATTAATAAAAGCCGTTAATGGCATATGCTTCAAATATTTGCATAACATATTACAATGGCCGTAGATTAATCTGCTCCTTGATTTAAATTAGTCACATTCAGGGATTCAATTAAATCACCATCGCTTTGCATGTTGCATTAAGTGCAATCAACAAGGGGAATGGGAAATTGCATTTCCTTTAACAAAATCTGCATATTACATTGGCACCGATGATGTATTCAGCTCCTTGGCAAAGAATGCGCTTATTAGGTTCCAACTGCTACAGACAGCTGAGAAAACTGTTACTCGCTTCTTTGTGTGTCTAGTTGTTGTGTTTTTCTTGATAATACATTCTCCAAACACATACAGTACACATTTTGCAGTTATTTATTGGAAGGTAGCATTAAGATGGAGTGATTCTGTTTGCAATTGCAACATCCCTAATAATTATGACATATATTAGCAAATGTTGTCACGTCAAGTCTGGTGCATTCATGGTGTGATTGTGAGATACAGCGGAGCCCTTTACCACATTCAACCAAAAATGTGCACTTAGAAACACATTTGTGAAGCACATTTGTGACTCACATGTAAGTGGTAGGGCAATGTGTCATGCCTTCAAAAATTCTGGCAAGTTTTCCATAAGCTTTTTAATATGCAGTAATGGTGACAGGCAAGCAAAAAGGTTGTCATGTCTGTCTGTCACAACCAATTAAAATCCTCATTCCTTGAAAGAATTTAGGCCCTGAATCCCCAATCACCACCGCCACACCTGTGCTTCTGTTTTGCCTTTAAGCGACACAGTCAGTTAAACGGCACCTATCACTGTACAAAAACTCGACTTTCCTTCGCCCCTCCTCTCCTCTCACTGTCAGCTGGAGTCCACTCTTCACTAACATCACCATCCACAAAATCTGCTTCTCACTATGCCTCATAGACAGCCGAGCTGACATTAAGGCAGATGGATTTTCTCTCAATCCGCTTAAGACATCAGACGCTGAGTGACTTTGTTCCAATTTTTTCAAGAAGCATTTTAATACTGCTGCTTTCATGTCTGAGTGCCTCCCCACTGTTATAGATATTGAGTTGGTAGACTACTGCCTGCCAGGCAGTCAGACATGTAGCAGTTAAGTTCTTCTAAACTCCACCTACCTACTTTAGTCAGATAGTCCTAATAATAAAATGATATCTGGTGATGGATCTCAGGCAGGGGGTTGACTGTGTAGTAGGAGGAATACATCTAATGAGGTACATCTTTACGCAGATGATACTCAGATCTACCTAAGATGTGACCCTCCAAAACACTGTCAGAACACTATCAACTTGCTAAACTGTCTTCATGACGAGAGGATGTTACAAAATGTCCTGCAGCTAAATGCTGATAAAATAGATATCGTAGGTCAATAAAGTGCAAATACATGGTTTGCTGTCCCATTCAATAATTCAGCAATGCAGAAAGAGTTTTTGAAACTTCAGCTTAGACAAATATGTTCAATCAATGGTTCTATCATTCTTTCATCATCTCAGAAATATTTTTAGGATCAGACCATTTCTTTCTGCCAAAAGTCTGGAAACTGTTATTCGTGCCTTCATTACTAGTCAGTTAGATTATTGTAATTCCCTGCTCTCTGGCATCAGAAAGAAATCCCTCTCCTGTCTCATTCAAAACTCTGCTGCCAAGGTTTTGACTCAGACTAAGAAACATGATCACACCGAACCTGGCTTCCTTACACTGGCTACCTGTTACCTTTAGAATTGATTTCAAATTAGTATTGATCACTTACAAAGCCTTGAGGCCTTGCCCCGTGTCCCTACTTGCTCGCTCAGATCATCAAATTTGTCATTCCTGGTTGTTTCTAGGTCCAAATTCATACTGAAAGGGGATAGAGCCTTTGCAGTTAGGGCTCTGACACTGTGGAATGACCTGCCTGAGGAGATCAGTACTGCAAAGTCTGTCTCGTCTTTTAAATTACTTTTAGGTGCTCAAAGCCTGTGTCCCCCAGCTATGTGGAGTCCTTCACCGTGTCTTCAACCTGAGCCTGAGTCTCCGTAGGGTCCCTGTGCTGTGGAAGACATCTTGCCTCATTCCTGTGCCAAAGACGCCACGTCCCAGTGACTCCTAGGACTTCAGACCTGTGGCACTGACCTCCCACATCATGAAGACCCTGGAGAGACTGGTTCTGGATCAGCTGCACCCCATGGTCAGCCCTTCTCTGGACCCACTACAGTTCACCTACCAGCCCCGACTGGGAGTTGAGAACGCCATCATTTTCCTGCTCAACTGCATCTACGCCCACCTGGACAAGCCGGCGGGCACAGTGAGGGTCATGTTTTTTGACTTCTCCAGTGCTTTCAACACCATCCGGCCGGCCCTGCTGGGTGAGAAGCTGACAGCGATGCAGGTGGATGCCCCCCTCGTGTCCTGGATTGTTGACTACCTGACTGGCAGACCACATGTGCGCCTGCAACACTGTGTGTCAGACAGCGTGGTCAGCAACACCTGGATCTAAAGAGAACCAAGGCACCAGTGACCCCTGTTTCCATCCAGCGGGTCCCTGTGGGCATTGAGGAGGATTACAAATACCTGGGAGTGCGCATGGACAATAAACTGGACTGGGCTAAGAACACCCATGCCTCTACAAGAACGGTCAAAGCCATCTCTATTTTCTGAGGAGGCTGAGGTCCTTCAACATCTGCAGGATGATGCTGAGGATGTTTTATGAGTCTGTGGTGGCCAGTGCTATCCTGTTTGCTGTTGCATGCTGGGGCAGCAGGTTGAGGGTAGCGGCGCTAACAGTTTCAACAAACTGATCCGCAAGGCCAGTGACGTTGTGGGGGTGGAGCTGGACTCTCTGTCGGTGGTGTCAGAGAGGAGGATGCTGTCCAAACTACATGTCATCTTGGACAATGTCTCCAACCCACTCCATGACTTGCTGCTCAAACACAGGAGCACTTTCAGTGCAAGACTCATTACCCCAAAATGCACCACAGAGCGCCACAGGAAGTCCTGTGGCCATCAAACTTTATAACTCCTCCCTTTAAGTGTCTGACACTTAGTCAGTTATTAAACTAGACCTCATTATCTATTTTCTGTCCAATATTACCTGTATAATAATTAATGCGCAGTATTCTCTATTGCTATTTATTCACTTGTCCTTTTTGGTTCACCATAATAATTCTTAATGATGTAAATATTGTACATACCCACACATTATATTTATTATACTCTTTATCTATCTACCTTTGACAAGTGACGTTTCATTGATTTCATTTATGTTTGATATTTAATTCATTTCACTCGCTTTGTGTTTTATAATGCGTTTAGTTTGTATGGCTTTTTGTTAATTTTATTCCATTTTTGTTTAAAAATAGCTTTGTTTTTATTGTAAAGCACTTTATAAATGAGTTTTGAAAGGTGCTATATAAATAAAGTTTATTATTATTATTATGGTTCCCTCTCACAAAGAAAGTAGTAGTAGTTGCCATGTTTCAGCTCCACCAGAGTGATTTCCCCACTAAAAGCCTCAGATGGTTTCAAAACTTGTTTCAGACCCAGAGAGGTCAAATAATCAAAATTAAAGAGAAAAGTGTAAAGAAATAAAAAAATTTGTGAAGCTGAACTTTACTCGGATTCACCTTGTGACCCTTTGGAGGGGGCACAACTCCTAAGTTCGGAACCACTGATCTAGACGACCCACTACCACATCTAGGTACAGTTGCCTGCTAACTGGTGGATGCATTTGAAATTCAATATTTGAAGGGGGTTTGTATTCACCTGAGGGAACCATTCTGTATGTTAAATATATGCCAGAAAGTTAATGGAAAAAATTCTCCTCAGGTAGTTTGTGGTGGGGTTTAAATTGACAAAAGTCTCCTCTTCACCCCTTAAACCTTATCTGTCCAGACAAAGGGACTTTCTCTTCTCTTCCAGAACTTGAATTTTGTCCAACCTCATTCCAGCACAGAGGCTAGCAAATCCAAACTTGTCACTTTTTGACTGTTTTTTCCCCCCAAAGTAAGTAGGGGAAAGAAAGAGATATCGGGAGGCCAGGGAATAGGCAGTTTGTCTGATGTGAATGTGTTTTCTGTGTTATCACTTTGAGTGGCTGAGTTCCTATGTTGGCCTGATAGCATACTGCCTCTCTCCTGCTTTTCTCACCGTCTGTCAGAATAGCTAAGCCATTTTGTGTCAACACAGCTCCGGAGTGAACACAAGTCAGACACGGTTGACATTGCATGGTCAGAGGGCAAGACTCCTCTATACTGTGCCATATTTCCTAGAGTGGCCATGTGGTGTTATGTTGGCAATACCTACACACAAGGTCAGGCTTGACACTTGGAAAGCTGATATGACACAATCATACTGTTTCTATGTGAAAACTGGCACTTTTTTGAATTTTTGTTGTGTAGTATCAAGTTTCATTCATAAATAAGAATCTCCCCTGAGGGAAGGGGCAGAGCACGTTTCATTCAAGGACAACTCCATTACTTCAATACATGTAACATAGGCTTGAATCACACTGAGAGTAATGTATAACCCTGGCCTGCAGCATTCATCACTTTGCGTGACAGCTGCAAATCACATGCATGGCTTACCCAAGTCTGACCTTTACAGGTAATCATGATTTATCAATATATTTTCAAATGTAGGAAATAAAACATCGAAAACACAGGAAATAGTTAACTGTGTCTTTAGCCTTGTAGCCCCTCCTCCTAGTGAAAGCTAAATACAAAATGCAGGGAATAATGCGGGTATTAGGCTCATAATCAATCAAATAGATTAGAACCAGTGACAACAGTGCAGGCAGCGGCACCACATAGGGTCAGCAGTCAATCCGCAGGAAGTGTTGAGTGTTTTGGCTGTGACTGGCTACAGAAGGGGGTCTGCAGGAGAGGAACAGCACTGCAGTTAGTCCTACATCATAAATCATACTCCTTGCTCCTTTAGATTGGTTTAAATCGAGCTTCTCTTTTGGGCCTTGACTGGGTCCCTGGGCTTATTAGAGCCTCACGCTGAGAGAATAAGCAAGCTTGCTATTCATCAGAAAGGCCTTAAAAAAGAAAGCCAGGCCAGACCCATTCATTTGGATCATCCATTTAGGTGTATCCTTGTACACAATACAACAGAATTTACACAAACACAATTTCATTCCTTTGAAGGAGCTTGTTGTTGGACACCATCTATACTTTCATATTGTCACATGAGAAGTCAAAGGTGTTTTCTTGGTCACACATTAAGGTTTATATTTCAAACACAGTAACATTGCCGCTTTATTGAAGCTATATACGTTAAGGTTGTTGCTGTACAAAAGAAAAAAGCATAATCAATCAAGACACCAACACAAACTGAAAATTGTGGCAAACAATTACCAAGCGAATAACATCTTATGGCAGACAGACCCTGGCAAGAAAATGGCAGTGAGCAATTACTGCAAAACTACACCTACACATATTTGCCGTCAAGTGCGAGTAACAACATAAGACCGAGGATGAACACAGAAGCTTAGAGGAAAACAACTGTAACTATCTGCGCTGTCAATAACATGGACACTAAACCTCCACAACCTCAGCTAAAGCTTAAAAAAGGATGGTATTCAAACCCAATCCTGTTTGAA
Organism: Micropterus dolomieu; assembly: GCF_021292245.1. NCBI lineage: Eukaryota > Metazoa > Chordata > Actinopteri > Centrarchiformes > Centrarchidae > Micropterus > Micropterus dolomieu. Next base: position 30,800,653 of record NC_060167.1, read on the forward strand.
TAGCAGCGCTTTTATCTGATCAATACAGATGGTGCTTTGAACAAATTCAATGGCCACATGAAGAGTAAGGGAGGGGGACGTGGGCTCTTCAACTCTGGGCATTTCTTGAAAATGTTATTGGAGAGGCACACTACCCTGTCCTGGTAGTTTATGATAGCTTCTCTTTTCTTAATGTGTCACTAACAGCTCAAAGATTACTCTCTGAAATCACTGGGAACGTATCCGTCATGTCACGCAGCTATTTTACATCCGATTACCCTACCAATCAGCTGTGTTTTTGTAATGTAGGCTGCGTGGAGGCAGGATATTGGCCGATATGTTAAGCTATAAAGATTCACAGGGTATGACAGTAACAACAAATTGCTAGCTTTTTATCAGCAGTGAGATCCAATAGCCTTCAATGTCTGAGCTCATCGTGTAGATACAGCATCTTGGCTTATCTCAGAGGGGCGGCCTTGTGAGCTGTACATGCTAGCTTCACATCACTGACAGAGGCTTCAGCCGGATTCTGCTCTGTCAGCAAAGCCCAGAGGACTACACCATGGTGCCCTGCAAAGAGCAACACTCAGAGGAAGAGAGAAAAAGACTGAGAGAACAAAAGAGATGCAGTTGGTTTGTGTCGTTATGCCTATTTGCATGTGCTGACTCGATTATTTGAAACTATATCAACTTCTTTCCACCTTGATGAACTCTGCTGAATTTTGCAAATATAAGAGGCTTAGTCCTTAGTCCTGCTTGTGACCACACAGCACACTATACACAACTGCCCACATTAAACCCTCCTTATCAAATCCACTGATGACTAATCTTGACATGATTCTAACAACTACACACAATCTGGTGAGATGCTGCGCTAAATAAACATGCTTCTTGAAGCGTGATGGTCCATTGATGCAGTTCACATTGATTTTTCCTGTCTATTTATTCCTCCCTCATGCAGAGTCTCCTCCAGCCTAACCTGCGCCGGCTGATAAACACAGCCCGCCAATGCCGAGTGAGGTGGTGGGATTAGGCAGGGACATTCTTCAAAAGGTCTCTGTCCACAGGGGAAGGGTCAACGAGAGCAACGGGGGAAGCTGAACTCGTCTTGAGTCTGAGACAAGGTGACAGGTGAGAAGTGGCAGGTGATAAGCCCACCCCGGGAAGGACGCCCATGCTGGTGTGTTGTCAGAGATAATGAGTTCAAAGGTAGGCCAAAGGTCAAACAAGAGACATGCATGTGTATGGAGATACAGCGCTAATCACAGTCACGTGCACAAACTCATCTGGGACAGACTGTTTGCAGAACAGTAGGATATTCGTAGGAACAACATATTACTTGTTCATCAAATGGGCAAGAACGTTCCTCTTCTGTCTACGTTTACTCATTTCTATCTACGGGATGTGTTGTGACTTTTGTATTAGTGTTGTGACTTTTGTATTAGTGTTGTGACTTTTGTATTTGTGTTGTGGCTTTTGTATTTGTGTAGTGACGCCACTGGTTGCAAAAATAAGATTCACAAAGAATGGATTGCTGCCATTGATATCACCATGAATTCCACATCACTAGCCACCACTGTCTGTCCTGTCTCAAGGTCTGATTCACAAAAGATATTGCGCTAGCAATTTTCTGGCAGCCATACCAACATGTACCCTGTTTCTGCTGAATGCCTCAGGTTGGGCTTTGGCTAGTACTTGGATGGGAGACTTCCTGGGAAAAGTTGCTGTTGGGAGAGGTGCTAGTGGGCCAGTAGGCAGCAGTGGTCCTCTGGTCCTTATAATAATGTCCTAGTGCAGCGACTGACTTGGATGCTGTGCTGTAGGAGATGCTGTCCTTCAGATGAGATGTTAAATAGAGGTCCGACTCAGTGTGGTCATTAAAGATCTCATGGCACTTATTGCAAGGGGGGGGGGGTTCCCCAATGTCCTGGCAAATTCCCAACCTGACTTTCTCCATCTGGCCATCTAATCATCCCCCAGTGTAATTGGCTCTATGTTTCCCTCCCTCTCCAGCTCAAGCTGATGTGTGGTAAGCGTTCTGGCACAAATGGCTGCCGTGCATCACCCCCCCCCCCCCCCCCCCCCCCATGCTGAAGAGCAATAAGTATCTAAAATAAAGCGCTATATAAATCCATCCATCCATCGTCAATCGCTTATCCTGCTTACAGGGTCGCGGGGTGCTGGAGCCAATCCCAGCTGGCATCGGGTGAAAGGCGGGGTACACCCTGGACAGGTCGCCAGTCCATCGCAGCGCTATATAAATGTAATCCATTATTATTATTATTATTATTATTATTGTCATCATCATCATCATCATCAATATGATTATTATTATTATTATTATTAGTGATATTATAGCACAAACATGCCCCAAAAGTTTTGCATTTGTGTGCAATTTCCCCCGTGTCTGTTGACATGTTAATCTCCAGTATTCTGTATTCATCCCAGCAACATTTGTAGCTGATGAAGCATATCACACAACCTGGTTAAGCCACATTTGTGTCAAATAATTTTATAAATGCAGCTGGAAAAACTAAACTTTCCAATCATATCTTCAAATGTTTGATTTGAAAGAGAACGTATTTTAAGTATAATTATAACTATTATAGTTTTCTATTAACTCCCCCTGCTCTTTCATTCATTTCTATCGACGGGATGTGTCGTTTTTCCATGACTCACTCTGTGTGGAGTGTTTTGTCGGAGTGATTTTTTTTGGGGATGTTTCAACTGTGCGCTCCCCCTCATGCCTCTGGGCTAATGGAGTGCTGGTTTCTCTACTCTGCTCTGTGATGGACTGTTACAATACGTAACTATCGCCTTTGCTTCTCACAGCAGTGGGTTTTATGTTGTTTTCCAGTTTCATTCCATCATGGTAAATATCTAGTATTGTACTGTCTGTGTCATCTGTGTCTCTGTCATATGATGTTCTGTGATGAGCCATTGCTTCGCCTGGCTACAATCACAGCTGCCATGATCACTGGAAAGTCTGGGTGTGACGCCCCTGTCAATGGCTCATTTGCATAAAAATGGGCCAATTATGGTCCCAATAGCTAGTTTCAAGTCTTCTTCAATGTTCATTTTGTAAATTATGGTCCCGTTTAGAGAACAATAGACGATAAAGCAGGATATGCTTAAGTGCATGCCTCCCTTGTGATTGACAAGTCGCTACCATGGCAACCTGTCAATCAGGATAGATGTGGATCCCTTCCCAGCTCCACACTCCCGTCCAAATATTGTCACTTCTGGCTCAAGAAAAACCCAAAATGGCGACAACCGAAATCCCAAACTTGGGGCATCGAAGCGGTAGTCCACAAACCAATGGGTGATGGGTGGCTACGTTCACTTCTTTTATAGTCTATGCTCAGAACAGAACCAGGCTGTGCAGGTATTTGGCATAGTGGCCATAGGTGGAATTGCAGGTCAGATGACACATGCTGTAAAACAGTGGGTAGAATTTACTGAGCATCAAACACCTTCAGCAATTACTCTTAAAATTTCAGCCATAATATCTAACATACATATCATGAAAAGCTGCACTGTGGTATTATTTTCAGGCCATTCATGTGTGTTGGGAATCAGCTAGCTCAACACAAATATTCGTATGGGTCCAAAAATGTGGAAGCCTGAAGAACTTGTCTACTGAGTAACTTTTATTGGAGCAAATGGAAACACAGGATAAAGTTCTCTTAAGACATCTGTAAACAATCTGCCATGGACTTCCAGTCCATTAAACTGCCTGCCTCTTTCAAAAGCGACGAAAGAAGCTGATGTAATTGGCCGTCATTAAAGGCCACTCAACAGGGTGGCTTTAAATAACACTGCTGATACTGTATTTTTCCCACTCAAAATGTATTCATCCTGCTCTAACCTCTTCTCTACATTGTTCCACGCAGCTCTAGGGTAGCACTTGTGTCTCTAGTGATGGCCACACCCATGTGTGCTTGTGGCCCGAGTTTGCACCAGTGATTGCAGATGGTGCAAACTAGCACCTAGTTTCTGTTTTCATTTTTTAGAGACCTAACTGTTACTGTCCTGGCCTGCCACTGAACGAAAGTTAAGCGCATTGCATATTTCCAAAAGAGCTTTACAGACATCAATGCAGGGGCTTGAAGCAGCACGCCAATCTACTGGTGTTTTTCAATTAAAGCGCGTGGATGTGGTATAGGCAGTGGGGCGGCCTGGTTGACAGGCCAGTAATTATAGGTGCTCCATTTGAGCTATCACTCTCAGGTAATGGCAGACCTGTCACACTCGCAGCTCTGATGATACATACATTTATCACCACAGCTGTCTGGACACTCAACTGCACAGCATAAACACAACCTGGCAACCATCACAATGCAGCTGAACGTGCAGATGAGGAAAGTCAGTACCTGAAAAGCCGTTTGAACCTGCTCACTTAGCTCCTGTGTCTAAACAGCATGAGATACTGTGACACATGAATGTGATACATAACTGGAGAGTTTTTAGATAGTGACAGATGTCTGTTTCTCTGTGATCTCTACCTCTAAACTCGTTTTAGACAAATGTGTTACACTTAATCTAAAATGTTCACAATTAAACATGAAGACTGTTAACACCCAACATATAAAGTGTCAGACACATGATGACAAGATGTTTCCAAATCTTAATTATGATCACCATCTTACCATAGAGTGCTGGGCGCTTGGTGCAGAAACATTTACTTATAACCACATCCAGTGTTTAACCTCCAATTAAAAATTCATTCAGGTTATAATTTTACAGCACAAATATTTTGTCTGAGCCACACCAGGAACTTCTCTGGTTGAGAGTGAATTTCTGCTGGAGCACAAAATTATTTAATGGATGAAAAACAAGTTGCCACTGTTTGACTGTAACGTTTATGGGGTTATTACGACAGAACAGAATCATACATCCTCCAGTGCAGTAGCTCAAACTATACGATGTACACAAATATGATGAACTTGTGGTTTGATGGAAAAGGGAGGAGGAAAGTCCCAACAATATTTTGGAAAGAACACATCGTGATAGTAATTTTTTTTTTCCTCAGCAAAATGACTCCAGCAAAGTGTGATGAATTCAGCCAAAGATGGATGTTGCCTCAGATCGAAGACTCCTCTGCGCTGCTTTGTTTCTCTTGAGCTGCACAGCCAATATTCTAGCCTCACGTTATACTCTATAACCCTAAAATCAAAAGCAGGGGAGGGAGGGGTGGGGGGATTTTGAAAAATGAAAAATCTGCAAGATTCGGAGATGCTTGTCCCGGCGGAATCAGAGGCACTTTAAAGCATCAAACAGAAGAGGTGATTCTCCCAGCCGGGCAATTTGAGAACAATCAGTGTGAATTGTCGAGGTGCTCCTTCTAGCAAGACAGAGGCAATGATACCATTGTTCATGTCAGCAGCACTAAACGTGCTCCCACAGAGCTCTCCTAGGAAGAAGCGGAGGAGAGGAGGGCAGAAAGTCAGTGCATAGCGGCCTGATATGGTTAAAGGCTGATGGAGAACAGGTGGAGAGCGGTATTGAGAACAAGGTTGGATAACCCCCAAAAAGCCTTTTGTCTCTGTATTAAGCTTCTCCCATTTAAATTGACCAGAGAGCTTTCGGTTGACTGCCTCAATGAATGCTCTGTTGCCCGTGTTCTTAGCTCCTCTCAACACTTACACTTTCACAGGCCGCCCCTCAAGTAATCCATCACGATCAATCGAGTCACAAATAGGTATCTGACTTCACACCAAAGCCAATAAGCAGCTTGACACATTCAGCCAATGTGCAGAGGCTCCGCATTTCTCAGTACAGCTTTTCAGACTGAAAGATTTATATTCTCGTCATCAAAAATTTTATGATAGCAAACTATTGTATTTCAACCAAAGAGCTCATTTCCTACCTCAAGTAGAGCCTGAACTCATCACATAACTGGAAAGAGAGGCCAAGACCATGGGGACTAAAGAGAGAGAGGAAGCTTTCACTATCTCCCAGTACCTCATTTAGTACTGACCAGGGCATTAGAACCTGTCAGACTGAGTTTAACTTGGGCGGGTATCCATCCACGCAGCACAGGATACTTCATTTCATCCATGAGTGAATGGGCAACACCAGAAAAAAACCCTACTGGCAGAGAGGAGAGAGAGGTTCTGAGCTGGGGGGGATGAAGCTCTGTGTGTCTGTTGTTTCTACATATGAGTGTGTGGGTGTACTAAGACAGTTTTTTTCAGTCAAAAGAGAGCCTTCAGGTTAAGGTTGGAGGTTGGCGTCTGGTCTGTGATTTGAATTCAGCTGTGGACCGGGGAGCTAAATGACCATGTAAAGCCTCAGACAGGCCTCAGGCAGGCCTGCAGACATGATTGCATTAAGCATACTGTATGTATACAATTAGTCTAAATCCTCGTGGCTCTGATCCTGATCATGTCTCAGAATCCCTCTCCCTCTGAACACTCTTAAGTGCACAAAGGCTTCAGTAGGTAGGATTATATAAAAATGAATTTAACTACTTGAATAAAAACAACTTCATTCAGCAATTCAAAACCTGCCTCCTTTAAGGGCCTTACTTTTAAATGTGTTGCGACTACTTAGGTACTCAATATGAAAAAAGGCATGAAAAGAGTTGTGGCAACTGCAACACTTCCACTAAATGTCAGACTTTTCACTGTACCTGACACCTCATCAGTAACTGCAATATGATGCAGACTGAGCTGAATATGGATACTGTCTAAATTCTGTATTTGTAAATGGGTTTGACATGTTAAGGTAATATTTTAAGACATCTGATTTAAAACTTGAGTTATATTTCAGTCTGAAGAACCTATGTAAATAAATGTTTCTCTAAAATGTATAATGGCAAATGACCTCCTTCAATTATCTGAAATGGTCAGTCTGATTATACTATAAGTAACTAATTGGCTGTGATTTTAACTGCAATTATATGTGTCAAAATTTCTTGGGGAACTTCACAGGTACCTTGACAGTGCCTCAACTGACGTCACTGAAGTAGCACCCACTCATTATAAGTGTTAACCATCTCATTCACCTCTGTTTTTGCCAAGTTGTCCGAGACCAATGTTTCATTTTTATTTTCTCCCTAAGAACATATATAGTTATACACACAGTAACGCATGAAAGTTTACAAAACCTACAGATGGGGGCTGTCATACACTGAACTTAAATTATGACTGTCATAACAGTGATAAAAGTGCATGCACACATAAGCTGAGCCACTGTAGGGTGAGATTCCTCACAGCTACTCCCACTTTGCATCTTATATAAGCAGCCGGGACAGAACAGACACATACGGGTGGTTGTCAGCCGATGACAGCATTCTGCCTTCCTCTACTAATCACTTTGGCTTTCCAATTTACATAGTAGTTATGTAGCTTTAAATTCTTCAGTGCTAAGCTCTGAAGAACTGTTAGGTCTCCCTCTTGAGTTTGCATCTGATATGAAGCTGCAGGTCCACCTGTGAACAGCTAATGTTCGAAACGCTGTGAGGAACATGCAGAGTGGTGGTAGTAGCAACTTCCAGGACAGTCGAAAGGTAAATATTGAATTTCATTATTTGCTTTGTGGCACATAAAAGCAAGTGAATTACTGATTTGTTGGTCTATTCTCTTGTCGACTAGCACCATTGTCAAGTGAGGTGTTTTTTCAATATGAAATATATAGTGTGTTTTGTTGCATGCAGTATGCATTGACTGTAATTTCTATATGTGATGATGATGATGATGTGCTATGAGTATTTGGCATTTCGTAAACTTTTATTCTTTTTGTTGTGTTTTGCAGACCTAGTGGATTATTTGTTTTCAATCTTCTTTATTGTAAAATTGACAATATTTACAATGATCAGATTCTCTGATTTACTACTCGAAATTCTTTGTTATTAGCTAATCAAGCTAATGTTATCCATGAGTTGGCTGAAAACACCATCTGAAGCTGACTATTGTTAAAACATGAACCATTTAAAATGGTATTTAACATGGAATTGATGGTTGGATGCTTATTTTGCTAGAGAAAAACAGTGGGGCGAGCAACAGAGGTTGGTTATTTTACATGAAAAACAAACATATCCCTGTCTATGGTGGTTGTCTGGGTTTGCTGCAGCGTAAAGTTCCAATAAAGCTTTTCCCAGTGACTTTTCTGACATAATCTGTACCCCCACAAAATAATGTGCTTCTTGGCCTTGGAAATAACACAAAGTTAGCATTTTTATGCTAGTTAGCCTGAGCTGCTAACATTTGCAGCTTAAGCTAAAGCAGATAAACACGCTGTTTAATCCTTTCCTTACACTCCTGCTGTTGAATTTTTGGTTTTGTAAAGGTGATAAAAACTGGAGCATACCAAGTAGCTCTCCTACTACAGCCACATGCGCACCCAATTCAACATGTAGAAACATTTAATTCAATTCATCATTACAAATACAAACAACAAAAGATGACAAATCTATGACCTCACCACTGCAGATACCACATCCATTGGGGGCAACTTTTTTTTTTTTTTCAAAAATGAATCTGTTTGATGCATCTAAACCTCTTCAAATGCATAAAAGGCTTTATATCACACTTTATTGTATCATGGTGTTTTGATTGATGTTTCTCTTGATATATTGACACTGTCTGGTTCTTGTGAGAATATAATACAACAGGGGCTAGGTTAGTCCTTGTGTGGCCGTGGTGCTATTCATAAAGGTTTCAGTCTCTGTAATAGTGATGTGTCGGGAAGCCAGCTCCCGCCTGAGCCCCCCCACTCCACCCCCCTTGAAAGAAAAAGTATGTCAAAAATGTATGACAATGAACAAATTACACCAAGACAGAGCAGACATATATTTGTTTCAAATTACATTGTGCCAGTTTCATTAAAATATATGGTATGCCTATGTGTCTGTATAGAGCTGTGCTATTATTTATTCACCATACTATTTCATTAGAAGGGTGTTATTTTTGACATATCACATTTTCAGCTGTATTGCAGATGAAGAATCTTGCATATTTATTTCTTGCAACAAATAATAACGTATCTTAGGCAGTGACCAGCAGAAGTGGTACTAAATGAAGAGCAGTTTGGGAGTCGAAGGAGACAGCTCTCAGAAAGGGACAGATCCATAAGATCCAGCTCCCTTCAAAGAACCATAATTCCCCTCACTACTCTGTAAGCCACAAAAAGACCACTGCGCACATTGTGACAGGAAGGTGTGAAACACTTTAATGGCTCACAGAAAAGCTCTTGAAAACTTGGATTCAGCTTGAACACATTTTGGCTTCTTTAATCACACTGATCAAAATGTTTTATGCTCAACAAGCCTCCTAGATGAAAGGCCCTATTTAAACAATCTATAGTACGTGCTCTAAAGTGCATGGCACAAATACATTTTGCTAGTCAAGTGGTGCATCATCTGGGCACAAAGTAAGGTGCAAAGAGCAAAACAGTTGAATTTAGTCTCTTAATTAATCTTCGATGTGTTTTGGGCGTAACATGAAATATAACCAATCACAGCGTCATCTCCCATTCACTTTAAAAGCCAGGGGCACCTACACCTGGCGTCTTGCTATTTATATTGCGGATAATTGGCACATTATAAAAAACATCAATTGATAAAACAGTGTAATGTAGACTTACAGCAGAGAGAGAGCTCATGTGGGTGAGAAAGAGAGGGAGCGTTGACTATGGACATGATACAAAAACTTGTTTTGATCATAATGCATAATGTTCGCCTACAGTTCTGTGGTTTATCAGTGAAGTGTCTGTACTACACTGCAGACTGTAGTCTCTGTAAGCAGTGAGAGACAGATGAAATATGAAATGTCTAAATATTCACTGCGCTGCATTATTATAAGCTATGATGAGGTGGCCATGGGTCACATCTCTGTCTTCCAGATGATTCCTTTATTGTGTTTTGTAAGGTTTATCTTTAACGATTTACTTTAATGATTAGAGAGGCAGCTGTCAGTCATTTTAAACGTTACCATGCACGCAGTAATGTCACAGCAAATATTGTGGGACATTTAAGCAGCAAAACTAAAACTGCAGTTCTAAATTCGACAGGACAGAGGAAACAGAATCAAACTTTTTACTCCTGAAATACATTTTAGACAGCTCTGATGGATTCAAGATTGATCACAAAGATGGCTGCTTTATCCTAAGCAATTTCACTGTATGAACCTGAACTGCCTGAAAGAACTTTTGGATGTGTAGAAGAAGACAGAACATTAACTTACATTAGATCCTGACCAATCCTGTCGGCATGTCAGGAGATCTGGGAGTTTTTTCAGAGGGGGTGGTAGAAACTAGTGTCACCGAGCAGCCGTGTTACAGATACATGGTGTCGTCATAGACAACACAAATTTTTGCCTTTTTAGGCTCGTCACATTCCCAGTTCCTCTTAGACATTTGTACTGCTAAAGTTTCTACCTACTGATGGAGCTACATACAGTTATGCTACATTCAGATATTGGGCAACGAGACCATGGAATGGACTCTATGAAATCCATTTTTATTTGTTACCAGTTTTACTTTTTCCCAAATTCCATGTTGTCCATTATTCTTGTTTTACAATTTAAGCACATTTAGTTATTTGAAAGAGTGTGTCATGTGGTGGATGAATAAAGTTTCAAAAAGAGGAATGTTAAATATTGAATCAGTATCAATGAGTTTGATGTATCATGCAATATAGAAATATTCCAATGTACAATTATTTGTGGGGACAGTTCACATTAAATGTTTTGCAACAGTCGTATATTAAAATTCTTTTTATTAGGGGACAATTCACAATACATGTATTGTGAATTGTCCCCCTCCCCCTCATTTAAAAAGCCTGACCAGACTTTTCTTTTTTTTTTCTTCACATCTGCCGGTGTGGTTTCACTTCTGAGAGTTTGTTGAAGCGAAGAGTTCTTGCTAGTGTGCCGTCTTTCATATGACGCCATATTTGTATGTGTGTGTGTGTGTGTGTGTGTGTGTGTGGAGGAGAAGCTGAGCACTAAGCACCGCCCTTGCTGAAATCCCGAGGCAGAGAGGACAGAGGCAGCGCCTGTAAATGCCAAAACATAGTTTTTCTGTTCTTAAGCACTATGGGCAAAAATGCTTATAATGCCAGGGAAATTCCTAATTTTTATAAATTGCATTACCATTTTGTCAGATTCCAATTATATTCTGTGTTTTACAGTTCATTTTATTTTTATTGTCAAAATCCGCGACTCCGTCCCGTGGGGGGCCACCCCCCAAAACAATGGTAGGGAAACCCTGATTTCACCCAATTTCACCCACCCATAACCCATCCACTATTGATCAGAATGTTAATTTTTATGACTTGGCCCACCTAATCAGCGTATCACTAGAACACATCTTACTATCTGAGTAACGCACCCTTCAAATAGCAGGAAAATACTACACCATTGACTTAAGATCAGGTATTTGTTGTTCAATAACGCAATCGCTTTCTGCTGCTTCAAGATAGCAATGCGCCTGACCACACCTCATTTTAAGACCAACACTCCCATGGGCGTAGAAGGGCATGTACATTTGCTACTTACACAGCGTGGGCGCTGGTGTGAAAATTGCATCTGCCGGAAACTAAAAATGACACTTGGGCTGCGCTTTGTGCAAGCTGTAAGATAGAGCCCCAAGGATCAACTGAGGTAGCTCCATGTGTTAGGATGAAGTTCTGTCTAGACTGGAGCAATCTATTTCTCTTTTCATTATCATTAGAGAGCCTGTGATTACTTACTGAAAGCTGCCAGAGGAGAACCAGTGTCCTATGTATTTGATGTAATATTCACTGACATCCAGGTAGGTCTTGTGAAAACCAAAGATGCCTGCCACAGTATTTCACCTGAACACACAGCCACTTCTGATGCAGTTTAAACTCCTGATGTCACTGTGTGGCATCTCATTTATCATCAATCACTTAGAGTAAATATCTCCCAGCTGAGATTTGAATCTAACTGATCAGTCTCTTGGTTCTCTCTTCATGGGTTTTTACCCACTTCTCTTCACTTCTCTTGTTGAAGGTTTGACCATACTGCTCATGCCACCGCAACTCAGTTGAATTTAGGTCAGGACTTTTACTTGGCAAATACAAAACACTAAATTTCTTCTTCCTTTGCCTTTTCTTCATCTGTTTTAGTAGATTTGTTGGAATATGACCATTGTCTTGTTGGAACATATTCAGCCCTACTTTACTTCTTAGAGCAATGAGCAATCATTTTGTTCAAGAGTCCTCATGTATCTTTTAGGCTGTGTTCAGATCCACAGAGAGAAAAAGAAAAACTCACACAGCGTCTCTCCCACAACTGTGCTTGCCTGTTGGTATAATGATGTTCTGCAGGTGGGCAGTGTGGGACTTTTTTGACACTTTAGACCATAACCACACGGTTTTATTTTGGATTGATTTCTCCCAAGAGCAGACCTCCACAGTTCCTCAGGCTCTGCTCTAATGCAGAGTTTTTGGCCAACTTTGTTCTACACTAAAAGTTCTCCTTGGCTACCCATGCGTAAATGCCATTTCTATTCAGTGGTCTGTTTGTTATTGATGGATGCACAGTGACATCAGTTGCAGCAATGAAGGCTGAGGGATCCTTTTTATTCTTTTGCTGCTTTCATTATTTTGCTTTTGGCTCTTTGAAATATTCTATTTCCATTTGTATATTATTTGTCTCAATGGACTGCTAGAGCCCGAAACTTTTTAATATGACTTCATAACCTCTCCAAACAGATTCTTGCCTGAGGTCATATGGAAATGAGGAAAAAACCTGACACTCTCATGTTAAAACTACTAAAGAAGTAAGAATACACAATTACAATAATATTCTTAAATCAAGTTGATTT
>NC_060167.1:30813526-30869788 GCF_021292245.1 Micropterus dolomieu
GCACCCTTCAAATAGCAGGAAAATACTACACCATTGACTTAAGATCAGGTATTTGTTGTTCAATAACGCAATCGCTTTCTGCTGCTTCAAGATAGCAATGCGCCTGACCACACCTCATTTTAAGACCAACACTCCCATGGGCGTAGAAGGGCATGTACATTTGCTACTTACACAGCGTGGGCGCTGGTGTGAAAATTGCATCTGCCGGAAACTAAAAATGACACTTGGGCTGCGCTTTGTGCAAGCTGTAAGATAGAGCCCCAAGGATCAACTGAGGTAGCTCCATGTGTTAGGATGAAGTTCTGTCTAGACTGGAGCAATCTATTTCTCTTTTCATTATCATTAGAGAGCCTGTGATTACTTACTGAAAGCTGCCAGAGGAGAACCAGTGTCCTATGTATTTGATGTAATATTCACTGACATCCAGGTAGGTCTTGTGAAAACCAAAGATGCCTGCCACAGTATTTCACCTGAACACACAGCCACTTCTGATGCAGTTTAAACTCCTGATGTCACTGTGTGGCATCTCATTTATCATCAATCACTTAGAGTAAATATCTCCCAGCTGAGATTTGAATCTAACTGATCAGTCTCTTGGTTCTCTCTTCATGGGTTTTTACCCACTTCTCTTCACTTCTCTTGTTGAAGGTTTGACCATACTGCTCATGCCACCGCAACTCAGTTGAATTTAGGTCAGGACTTTTACTTGGCAAATACAAAACACTAAATTTCTTCTTCCTTTGCCTTTTCTTCATCTGTTTTAGTAGATTTGTTGGAATATGACCATTGTCTTGTTGGAACATATTCAGCCCTACTTTACTTCTTAGAGCAATGAGCAATCATTTTGTTCAAGAGTCCTCATGTATCTTTTAGGCTGTGTTCAGATCCACAGAGAGAAAAAGAAAAACTCACACAGCGTCTCTCCCACAACTGTGCTTGCCTGTTGGTATAATGATGTTCTGCAGGTGGGCAGTGTGGGACTTTTTTGACACTTTAGACCATAACCACACGGTTTTATTTTGGATTGATTTCTCCCAAGAGCAGACCTCCACAGTTCCTCAGGCTCTGCTCTAATGCAGAGTTTTTGGCCAACTTTGTTCTACACTAAAAGTTCTCCTTGGCTACCCATGCGTAAATGCCATTTCTATTCAGTGGTCTGTTTGTTATTGATGGATGCACAGTGACATCAGTTGCAGCAATGAAGGCTGAGGGATCCTTTTTATTCTTTTGCTGCTTTCATTATTTTGCTTTTGGCTCTTTGAAATATTCTATTTCCATTTGTATATTATTTGTCTCAATGGACTGCTAGAGCCCGAAACTTTTTAATATGACTTCATAACCTCTCCAAACAGATTCTTGCCTGAGGTCATATGGAAATGAGGAAAAAACCTGACACTCTCATGTTAAAACTACTAAAGAAGTAAGAATACACAATTACAATAATATTCTTAAATCAAGTTGATTTTAAAAGTAAAACTATCTCACCACAGTGATAATTTCACTTCTTTGAAGGAAAAAATATACTTCATGATCCACTGTTGATACAAATGGTATTAGTCTACAATATTATAACTACTACTAATTTCTGCAAGTATATCATCAATCCACCAAACACTGAAAGAAAAAAATCACAACAGCTATTCGTGACATTTTGATTCCTGTCAGCCTTGATTTGTTGATTCCTCTGACCGGTGTGGTGAGTCCTCCTCCTCCTCCTCCACCTCCTCCTGGTCGGCCACAAACATCAACATGACAGCCACTTAAACTATAACCTATTATGCATCCACCAGGGAGGCTACTGGCAGGGCACACCCAGGAGATAGGTCTTAGTGGTCCATCTGATTCTCTTTTCATTTTTCTGCCTGTGTGCACTTCACATTTACTGACCTTCCCAGCCCATCCCTTCCAGCCTCAGAGTCTGCTTTACAAATGCAGTGAGGGGGAACCACCTTGTCTGACTAAGGTCAGCAAATGCAGCAACACAAAATCTCCCAGTCATTTGACTGCTTTCCTAATCACTGATCAGGGGCAAGAAATTGTGTTTCTAATCATACAAGTGCTGTAAAATGTCTTGTTTTTTTAACTTTCAGATGTCTGTTTGATGTTGTTTTTGTGTTGTGTTCATTTTAAAGACTTAATTTTTTGAAACTGTACTTTAACTTTTTACTATTTGTATTTGGGACCAGGTTTCTACTTTTAACTTCGCAACATTTGCCATTTAAGGTCTTTTATCTACCAAGCATTTTACACTGAACGAAATGAGCTGCTATCCAAGCTGTGTGTGCATGGTTACGCTGCCATCATAGCTAACATCACAACAACAGAATAGCTTGGCAAACTACAAAGAAAGTCTAATGTCCATGGGCAAGTATTTAAGTAGTAAGTTACCTGACACACAAATCATGGCTGGAACGGCAGGAATATTGTTGTGTGGCTCGGCCCAGGCCACTTTGTTTGTTTCCCATTTACAGAGCCAGGAGATATTCACTTAAAGGAGACCTATTATACCTAAATTGTAGTGTAATGTGACTCCGGTATGGCAGCTTTGCATGATTTGAAGTTCAAAAAAATAATTCTCTGTCTTATACTGACTCTGTATGTAGGCCTTCATTTCAGCCTCTGTCTGAAACAAGCTGTAGATGCTCCCGTCTCATTAAGCTCACACAAATTAGTCTATTTGTGTTCTCTAATTTGCATTTGTTTTATAGCGATGCCTGATGGTGAATTCATTAAATAGAATGTTGCCAGTGATACTGATCTTGGTTTTCACTCAGTAGGCTAACAGTTGTAATTTATCCAGGAACAATAATCTAAGAATAAGAAGCATAAGGAGAGCACAAATATGGGTGGATAAAACAGTCCTGTTGGGCTTTAATCTTAGCCTACTTCATTCAATTATTGTGTTATTGCCACAATAACTTACATGGTAAAGATTGTAATCAAATTGTACTGGGAGCCTGTGCTACCGGAGAAGGTAAATTATATGCTGCACCCTTTATACAAAGCAAGTGAGTTGGTTGGCTATGTCCATATCAAGATAACAGATACAGGCAACAATATTAGGCTAGGCAGCTTGCAAGTGTGATATTTTAAAGTGATCTTATCCATACCTTCATGTAGATAAGTAAAATATTTTTATTAAACAGAAAAGGCTAAATTAGAGATAATCAACATGCAAAGCAAAGTGCATTCCCTAGAAATAACCATGTTGCAGTGGCTACATCTATTTATTTTCAGATGCAAAGCAGAGGAAACACTTATTGATTCCAAAAAGAGACTCAAGACTTGAATCAGACTCCTGACCAAAGACTTGAGAATTGGCTTAAACTTGCATAAAATGACTCGTGAAGATCTCTGGCACGTGCACACTAAACAACATTAAAACACAAAGTAACTTGTACTTTGAGTAGTTTATTGACCAAGTACTTTTATACTTTTACTTGTCAAATGGTAATTATTCACTTTTTTTATGGGAGTAACTGTACCTTTTCTTGAGTAAATATTTTCAGTACTCTAACCATCATGGTTAGCATTTCACTCAAAGCACTGCTGTGATTAAGTACAACCTCACAGAGCAATTAGCATAGTTAGTCTTAGCATTAGTTTTAGCATACACTCGTCTACTGAATTCAGGGATCACTGTTCTAGTACCTTTTAGGTTTTAAGAAAGCTATTAAGAACATGTATGATTCAGTGGATAGTTAAATTTTTCTAAACTATTGTAGTAGTTGGTTGCCCCTTCAATTTCTATCCATCCAAAAGGGTAGAAATGGGTGTTAGAAGGAGCACATCATCTATTTCTTTCACTCTCTCTTTTGTACAACTGGTCCGACGGGAATATGTGACCATTAAAGACAAACAGAAAATAAATGGCTGTATGTAGGTGGAGAGAATGGAGCAGAACGGGAAGCAGGACAAACTGAGGGAGAAACAACCAAGTCAGATGTGTGAGTACTAGTCCACTTCTCAGCAGCCAGCCAGCCAACGGCAGGCTAACGTGATCTGCATCACAATCGGGCGTAGCGCAGCACTTGTCCTCTGGCACACTGGCAGCTCACAACCTCCTTCAGACAGAGCTGCCAGGAGAAAGAAAGAACCTCTAAAGCTTCAAGGTCAGATATAAGATCTAGATGGAGAATAATAAACATGTTTAAATTGACAGCCTTGCGCCTGGCCTGGGCAACCATTCAATTACAGATCGACAATGTGCTAATTCAATGCTAGATCTGAGTGGCTGATTGAGTTTGAATTGTTGCTGCTTATGGGATTATGAAACATGACAGCCTTTTTATAAGGTGTAATTAACGCTTTGATTTTAATGGGGACATGACAGATATTAAATTGGTTTCAGATCTCAGTGTCAAGACAGACTGTTAGGGATGCTGTCTGGTATGTGTTTGTAAGCCATAAATGTTAGGTTGCATTTGTGAGCATTTTGTTATGACACATAGCATTTAGAAACCCATCAATTGTCATCATTTTCAGCGGATTTACAAAACAGCTGAAATGTTTGACAAATGCCTTTGCCAGTGCTATACATACAGATACAGTCAGGTAGTTGATTTGTGAAATGACCACATCAGAACACTTCAGAAAAATCAACAAGTATGTTCCATTCAAAGCTGTTCCAACTTTAAAACACCCCTCCTCAGTCTTAATGATGTCTCAGGGTACCTAACTTTTGTATTCATGCTCAGCTGAACAGCTTGCAACAGGGCCCAGCCATATGGCTGAAATGCAAAAGCAGCTTCAACAAAATTTTCCAAGGAAAAGTAAAAAAAAAAAATGGGTCTGTTTTTTTTCTGGCTTAAGCATAAGAAAAACAAATTCTAATGAGCGCAGACCGTAAAATATAATACTGTACGCATTAACATAAAAATCCAACAACAGCCCACATCCTTAGGTTTTATGATGCACAGCAATGACCATGACTATGGCTGTGTGCATGCTAGAAATGTCATATTGTACAGCTACATTATTTGATCTGTCTATCATTTTTTGTCTCTATCTTCCAACCTAAACCCCTGCTGTTCCTCTCCATTGTAAAACCTGAAACAGCTTGCAATCTTCCAAGACACATACCCTTCTTGTCCCATCTCTGTGAGCAGTCGCTGTAGCTATCTCTCTGTCTTTCTGTGCCATAAATACTGGCAAACGCAGTGTACAATTGCCAGTAAAAAACATTAGTAAACCCATCTCCCTGACGGACCGACTGTCAGAAGTATTCATGCCCATCAACCAGATCTTTCTTAGCACTTTGATTTTGCAGATAGAGGTGAGTGGTAATACTGATGTACAATATGTGTTCTTGTGTCTGTAGCTGTCATATGTATCGCATAAGGTCGCATATATATATATATATATATATATATATAGATATGAAGACCCTGTCAAACTCTTGGAAGCAGTGAGGTTTGGGACCATGGCAAGAATATCTCTGACTACATTTTTTCTTGTCTTTTTGTGTCATGACATGAAGTGACACTATTTCTTGGCCATTTGACAGAAGTCATTGTCTCAGTTCATTTTGGGTTAAATTGAACTTGCGAGACATTTCTGGGGCTGAATAACTCTAGCAGACACACTGTTAGACAGATAGAAACTTGGTGGACTAGCAACACTAAGGCTAAAAACTGCCCAGAATACAAAAGTCTCTCGGAAAAAAAAAACGTTGACTCTGTATTTTACTATATACTAGTGTGTAAGTGTAAATGCTGCAAACAAAACATTTGGAAAATGTCTAAAGTCTCAAAGATGAATGGAAATTGATATTCATGCCTGTCATGCATGTGCACACTGTTTTACACCACTTTTGATTTACAGTCCAGTTTAAAAGTTAAGAAACAGGCAGCAGCATTTAAATAATCTCTCAAGCTCTCCCAAATAAGGATATATTCACATGAATGGTCCAGACAATTTATTTGCTCCACAGCATGTATCTAATGCATAAACATGCCAGAGAATTTATAGGTAATTTTCCATTTTGTTCCTCATGAATTATAATGTCAGACATCTCCACACTGCAAAAATATCGCTTTAAATTTAACGTCGCTTCACAAGCAGAGCAAACAACATTATCAAGTTAATACCTGAGAGTGCCTTCTCAATACTGGCTGAATTTGTTGGCCCTCTGACTTGGCAAGGAAACCACATTCCAAAGCACTTTGATTTCAGATCTGGGCCATGATATATCAGCTCATCATCTTTTTATTAAATAATTCTTGTCAAACAAACAAACAAACTGTCTAAGAAAGTTTTTAGAAGTAAGCTAACAATCATACAGACTTTCTGAAGTCTAAAATGTCAGCCAATTCTCTGCCATGTCATGGCAACGTAACTGATCTGATGCCATATTAGATCACACAGTCGGGAAAAGAAACTCATCTGCATCCTTGTGATGGACCCTCAGATGAAACGGATTAACCTTAATACCGACCCACTGGAATGTTAGAAGGAGGAGGCCGTCTCACTTGGCGCCCCACTCAGCTGTAACACGCCGCTTCCACCAATGTGAAGAGTTGCATCCATTTTCTCTCTGGAGGGTTCATGGCTGCAGGGCTGTGGCTTGTCAAAAACAATTACATCCTTTGGTCTTTGGGAGGGCCTCCCCTTAATTTGAACTGATAAGCATCTCCTTGCATATTAGCAGCGAGGCCCAGCGGTCATCCTGTTCCCTACAGATAATGGACTGGGCTGGCAAACAGCATTTGTCAGGGACAGCCACTTACCTGGGTCGTGCATGACATGCTGAGCAATGCTAATAATAGCCACTCAGCCAGACTAGCATTTAGCAGGCCGCGAACCCCAACCCTGCGGCTGGCCAATCAATAGTCATTTACTCTCACTCTCCTTTCAACCTAACAGAGAAAAAGATGTATTACCAAACCCCCTTTCTGTTGCTTTAAGGCTGGGTGGTGAAAAAATACTTCTTAGTCGCCTATGTTTCATCAAGTTGCTCAACTTTTGTTCCCCAGCAGCTTCTCTCAAGCATGAATGTTGATCTAAAACTTGCATGTTTGCTAATCATTCCATGGCATACAGTGCAAATCCAATATAAGTTTACAGGAGCATGATGAGAGTAAAATTGCATTTAAAACCTTAAGGGAAATATGATTATAAAACATTGCATTCATCTGATGGTAGTTTATTTGTATGCCATGGGCATGTAATATCCTGTCAAAATAACTAACGTCCATCTCTAATACATCTGATGTTTTCACATCCCCGCCCCATGTCTGACTATAAGGCACAACATTATTACATGGGAAAAGTGGGTAATTTGGATGGATGGACAGATGGATAAAAGGATTAGTGAAGACTGAGAGGGGCTACGAACATGAACGGAAGAAATTATGGAGGAAGACAGACTGGCTTACTAATGCTGAGATGGAGATCCAGCGAGAGAGATGATGATGAGCTAGTGAACATCAAGACAAGGATGTTGTGTAACACAGGAAGAGATAGATAAACTAAAGAAACAAACTCAGAAGTGTGGAGGAAAAGACAGTGTGATTAATTCCTGTTCATCATCTCCATTCATGTGGCACACAAGCAATAATGGCATTCATTTGGCTGGCAAGTCCGCTTGAGTGGGACGTTGTTTCCTTATGGCCGCAGGTTGGCATTAGCCCAGCACACTTATATCATTAAATCACTCATTAGTGGCGGAATAAACAACATAATTCAATTTACAGAGCCAGTATCACTCCCCCAGCAAACAGGTGAGTTGCACAAATACAATTACATGGCAACAATGTCTTCAGGGTGGCGGAAATTATCAAGGGAACCCGCCTGCTCTCTTCGTGCATAAATGCACATTGACATTTACAGGAAGATCCAGAGGAGTCCAACTCAGGCATGTTTGCATTCTACTTCTGTGGGACTTCATTGTGAACAAGGATACAGGTATCTACACTGATCCGTATTATTCTCAGGGGACTGCGGGGTTGACTATAGTTAAAATATGCACGATATGTATAACATAAAAGACAAATCAAAACAACTGCAAAGGTTACAAAGGCTAACTGCTTGTCAGTAATGTTGTGTTGACAGAATAAAAAAGCTGAGAACAGTACAAGCTGGCTATTTGTGATCCGTTTGACTCTGTGACAGTTCTATTTTCATATTAAATGTGTTAAATTTCACTGCTGTGTCTCAGAAAAAGCCATTTGCCAGAGACAGTTAGATCAAAGCAAACAGTGTTGATGTCATTAGCATTTAGAGCCATGATACAAAAGACAGTCCATGAGTCCTTTAAAGAAAGACAGAGAGAAAAATAAATAACAGGCAGAGGAAAAATAAGTGAAGGAGAAGACACAGAGGCTGGGTTTTGTGTTTGCACACTGCTAAGCGTCTTAAATGGAATCTGTTTTGTCACTCTGTTTGTCTTCAACTAAATGCATGCATATCTAAATATGTCACTGAGACTGAATAATGCACACATACTGCCGCCTTTGTGCAGTAGAATATTACTCTAGCAAAGTGTAATACTTGGGTTAGAATACATATTCAAACTAAGTGATTCAGGAATCCAGTGTAATCCAAGAGGGGATTTGGATACATTCCAAATAGCCTTTACTCATTTGCATCTGAATGGTTACCGCCATTAGTATGGTAAATATGCTGTAACACATAATAAGCACATTTAAGAGGGAACACGCACCAAATTAGGATCAAGAATAGTTGCATGAAGTGTAACACAAAGAAAGTTGCTCTTTCGCACACTAGCAAGCAGACACACAAACCAAGTAAAGCTTGCAGAAGCCTTTTGTACCTGTATTTCATCCTGGTCCTGAGGGGCATTTGCCTCCCTTCTGTGTAAGCAAAACTGACATCCTTTATAAAAGATTTATGAGCCAAAGATGCAAACGATAGAGCGTGAACTCCCTTGGGTGCAGCCTCTTCCATCTGTGAAGGATCACCTGTTCTTAGGTGGGCTTAAGCGCTTGTTCCCTGCCAGTGTACTAACAGGCGTCCAGGCTGTAGGGAGCAGGCACAGGTCTGCAATAGGATGCTGTGCAAGTGTACAGCCTCCTGGCAGTAGGCTGCAGCCTGGCTGAGTGATGCAGCTACTGATATTATGGAGTTCTCAAGTAGCTGACAGAACTTTCCACTTGCTGTGGCATTGCTTAAACACATGGCCAGAGGCGAATGCAGAGTAACTGATAAAAATCTGCCTTTGATGTGAGCGAACTGGAAGAGAATAATTCAGCAGTCTTCACCTGGGTTTTAACTACGCATTGACCTGGAAATCAGTGCCGCTTCAAGGAGTCTTTGTGATTTTCAAAGAAATGTTACAAATCAGCAAAATGAGATCTTCCAATAAAGGTGAGACCACAACTACATCTTGTGAATGTAGGGTGTCTGTAATGTCTTTAAAATTAGTGCTGGTATGTGCATGTTAAAAGTCACAACACAGATGCACCACACCAAAACACAGAGTAAAGAAGGACAGACAGCTAGAAGTAGGGCAACTCCTCCTGTGCTGCTGCCAGCTTAATGTAGGAAGTGAGGAAGGCCTGGGAGATGTTAGCCAAGCCAAGAGGCTAAAACAATTTGCAACTTCAACAGGATCAACAGTGGAGGATGAGTGTAGAAGAAAGCTCTTACATCAAATCCCAGGGAGCCCCAACAGGATTACAGCTCTATGCCTCTTTACAAACCCCACAACGGGTCTGAGTAAGATCAACACTGCTGGTTAGATGGCCCAGCTGTGGCACATTTCAGTATAGGGTGTAGTGTCATCTGTTAAAGCTTGAGAACTAGCAAGAAACAGCTAGAGGTTGAAAGTATCCCGCTGGAAAAAATCTCACACCCTCCCTTCAAGCCTCCCTCCAAAGCCACTCCCCCAAAACACATTTGCGCAATGAGTGCACAGGCAGAGTGCGCGCAGTTAGGTAGACAGTAGAGAGTCACTAGTGACCGGAAATGGGCAATTTTCAGCTTGATATCTGTCCTGACTATTGACTGGGGTCGATCACTCTCACAAATCTTATTCTCTGCCAGTTGCCTGCTGCGCCTATGGGACTTTTAGTCCCAGGATCTACGATTCAAGGAACTAAAAGGTTCCTTCAGTCCATTGTTGTGTGCGTTTCCACCGTGGCCTAAGACCTGCAAAGATTAGGCTAAATAACCAGCTGAAGTATAGGCTATGCAAAGCGATGGACAGGAATCATTATTTAGTAACCACTATCAATGAGCAAAATTAATAAATAAACATCAGATTTGATTGGCACATAATGAAAAACAATAGGCTTTACTTGACTGCTAAAAATACCATTTTTTTGTGTGGGAGTATAATGAAGAGACACACGATTAAAGTTTGTTACAAATTTAATAACAAACTGGATAAAGCCATCAATTCTTAAAAGAACTCCAGCACAGAAAAAGAACAACACAAAATCGCAGCAGTTTGGAAGGTCATTAAAACATTTCCAGCTGAAAAGAGCTGCAAATAAGCTGGCAGCATTCACTCCTGTGTCCGCCTTAACGTCGGAGGAACGTGATTAATAACCTGCTTTATTGCCTGTTGTAATCAGCTGGTCCGGGGGGTTTTTTGGCGAGAAGGAGACCGACTTCGGATCCTTTATAAAACCTCCGAACTGAAACTTAATACAACAACTCAGGACCCAGTATTTAGCTTAACTCCATCAGCTGTTAGCTCTAACAACACAGCTGCACACTGGCTGCTATTTCCCGACTTACGATCTCAGGCTGACATCGGCAAGACTTTTGTGCTATTTGACTGTTGATTGTGATTCATTGGTTTGCAAAAAATGGTGGAGGAGAGGAGCTGTAGCAGCAAGACCACCGCCCGCGGACCACCCCGGTATTCTAACGGTACAGTAGTCTACATTCAGTATTTAGTAACTCATTTTAGCTCTTTGCAGAGAAAAACGGGGAGAAGGACATTATCTGGTACTGTGTTAGAAGACACGGACACTGGATATTTTACAAGCAAGAACCAGCTAAGATAAGAGTGAACAGTCAACACACCAGTCCCAATGTCATTGTACCACTGCAGTTTTCAATAGGCTAAGTCATTAACAACAAGCCACACGCGGCTCACCTGCTGTCGTGAAAACGGAATGGGAGGTGAAAGTGTGAGTTGTGTTTCTTGGGCGACTTTATAAAAAATAGTGCTGACAAAAAGTCAAGAGAGCAGACATACCGGGAGAAAGAAACCGAGAGAGACAGGTGTAGGTGTGTGTTTGAAGGGAAAAGCAAGGTGAGCAGATAGTAGTTTGTGAGTAAACTCAAAAATGAGAGAATTAAGTAAAATTAAAATGGCTACATAAGAAATAACCAACTCTAAATTGGATAAGTATTCTTTCAACTTTTTTTTGTTAATATATTTTGCTTCATAACTTTAACTTATTGATTGCTGTCTGGGTGTGAAGAGAGATTCCACAAATATAATAAAAAAATGCTTTGGGAATAAATTGCCTACTCTAGCTTAAAATTTTCCTTGTCATATTATTAATCTTGGTCTATGAACATACACTGTTTCCCCACCTGCACTGATTCTGCTTCGTTCTCATTGCCTCATTCCACTTGTTATTCAGATAAATGAATAGCTAAGCACTGTTGCCTTGACTGAGCTGTGCTCCTGGAGATTCGCATTCAGCCAAGTCTCCCAGGACAGGAGGGGGGGGGCCACTAAAATAATGCCGGGCTTTGTGTGGGGATCCAGCTTTATCCCCCTCCGTGCCTATTCGCCATCTCTCTCTCGTGGCCTCCCGGGGCACCTCTCCGCACCTTTTTCCATCAGTCTGAAAGATAAACGCGCCCTGGTATAAAGTGGGGTCACACTTGTTGCTTTTATCAAATTTTCTATTCATCCCCTGTATAAACTTGATACTCCTCACCCTGACCAATCCCCCGCCCCCCAGGGCTGCTGCAAGCTTAAACAATGAGAGCGGCTGTCTCCCAGAGCTACTTGCTAAAATGGAGGGCATGTATTTAGTCTGCTCAGACACATTAATTGCAGACCTTGTTCACACGCCACGCCCCTGTTTGGTCCCTGGTTTATCGAGAAATAGTAAGGCAATTACAGAACATTGACTTGAAATACATGATGCCTCATCAGGTGGCATTTTAGGCCATGTCCGCAGAATTACAGGTAAAATAGAAAACACATGTGAGAACTGATTGCGTCCATACTAGCATTTTCTGGTCTCTTTAGAAAAATTCTGATCACACCAACACACAAAAGCAATTGAAAAATGAATAAATCCATTTGTATTCCCTTTCTATTGTGGCAAACAACAAACTGTGCATTACATCCATTGCCTTGTAAGAAGTGTGACAGACATCCCAGAAGGTTAAACCTCCTTTCTGTCACCTCCCGCTGTCCACGGTCTTATATTGTGTTTCAACATAGCCGACACAACCTGTATTGCGCGATTCTGGCATTCGAAATGAGAACTCACATTAGGAAGTGTCAGAGTAGTTCACTCCCCAACATTTCTGTTACACAGCAACTGACCACAGCTGTGAAGGTATCTGTCATCATGTTAGTCTCCATCCAGACTAAAACGACATGACATTTTCAGATTCAAAGTGTTAAAATGGGGTTTTGGCGTGTGAAAAACATTATCTATGTGAAGATGTATTCTAAAATGTAGGTAGTTTAGTGCAACCATGGCCTTAAATCATACCCCATAAGTAGACCTTTTTACCTTAAAAAGACGTTTTATCGCACACAAAAAGGAAGCTTGAGCCTGATAAAATTGGCCAAATGGTCATTATCATGCTAGACAGCTGAAAGAATTTCCCTCTGTGGCCTGAATGAAACTATTTTCATTACCGGGCTTTGCTTTGCAAAGACATCAGATCAGGAGGAAGGTAGGTGGTGGGAGCCATTATCCATTTGTTAATTGTGCCAGCTAGTCATTACTCATCCACCTTTGACCTTATAGGTTTCTAGAAGAACTTACTGTCAGTCAGTGTCACAGAGAAATAGTTTTGAACTGAAAAGTAATGCAGTCAAACCAATTCTAACAATTAGTTTCACCATGTTCCTCCCATTCGTTTGCTTTTGTTCTAATCACTACCTTTATGCCCATCGTTCCCTCCTCTTTCCTGCACTCTTTTTAACCACTGACTCTGACATTTCTTAAAGGAGCACTCCACCAGTTTTTCACATAAAGTTCAGTTTACTCATCACGAGGAGCAGCTCAAGAGGGTACACTCCAAAGTCTGAAAAGATAACCCCGATGATATTATTTGGAGACTACAAATCTATAACAGAAAGTCTGTCTAACAAACTCAAAGTGTGTAGTTTGAAAGACTTGGGTGTTTACCGGACAGAGAGGTTAGAAGCGAAGTAAGTAAGTTGAATCATGTAGGATCCCGTGTTTTTGAATCCTAACCGATACAAGGGAACTAAATGTCAGGATATCGCAGCCATTTTGACCGTTCTTTTCAAAAATCTGTATCCCCTAACTTTATAAAAGTGCAACTTTAACTTGCTGGAATACGCTTTTAAAGATCGTGCTGATTCAAAGAAAATCACAAGGCTTTCTCTTATAGCTGAGAGAAATAGCAACCCTGGTGAGTAATGCTTTAGCTAACGAAGCATCATCTTGCAGATCATCCCTATTCCCTTAACTCTGCTAGTCTCACTCTCTCTTCTCTCTTTCTTTTCCCCGGGGGTCTCCTGACTCAACAAATAGTCCACAAGTCCAAGGCTAAATCTTTAGGGCCGTGTGCTCCTGTTGGTGCTGCACGTTTTCAAAAAATCCCAAATTAAGATGTCACTGTGCATCAGAGAGACCCCTGAGTGAAAAGCTTTCTCACGCCCTCACACATATTTGTATAAATGCCCCCCCCCACATTAAACTACAGTGTTTCTCCTTTGAGCTGTCTACTTTTTCTTGCAACAATGGGATGAACATTCAGTTTAGTTTATCATTTAAATATTTCTGTCATTTGCTATTTGCATTTCTATTGCTTTTGGGTTGCCCCAACATTCCTATTTATGCTTGTTGTAATCCCATTTAATGACTCTTCTGATTTAATGAGTTAACTCTCTAACTATATGAATCAAATCTAACTTTAAAGTATAAACTGTGCCCC
The DNA here is from genome assembly GCF_021292245.1 of Micropterus dolomieu. Classification (NCBI taxonomy): domain Eukaryota; kingdom Metazoa; phylum Chordata; class Actinopteri; order Centrarchiformes; family Centrarchidae; genus Micropterus; species Micropterus dolomieu. The sequence continues at coordinate 30,827,606 of NC_060167.1, forward strand.
TGAGCCTTCACATCACCTGTGAGAGAATGTGAAAGTGAGTGTTACAATGTGGGCAGAGGAGACATGCAGTGGGGGAACAGGTGCAACAGGGTAATTACAAACACAGCAAGCTTTTAATTATGCTCTCTAGCATGAACTGTTAATGAATATGAACCTCATGCAAATATGTTTCCACTGTGTCTTCACACACACACACGCCCGCTCACACACACATACACTGGCGCTCCTCTCAATCCCGGATTTTGTTTTATCCAGAGTTCCACTAATAACGCAAACAATGACAGCTGGAAACGGAAACGGGCTCAGTCTAGATGCTTTCACCTGGTGTTATCAAAGGAAGCACTGCAGTGCAACATAACGGGACCTAAACAGGTTTTAAGGTGTTGCGGTTTTTTTAAACAACCTCTACGAAATAAGCCTGAACATTGTTTATCTCAAAACCTGACCTGTCTAACAACTCCCCCTTTCGAGGGATTGGTCATCCTCCTTCTTTTGTGGCCATCTTGTTCTTCTGCTCCACACTGTGGGCTCTAATCCCTGTAACCTCCCATCCTTTCAGCTCACCTCGTAGCATGATCCTGCCTGACATGGATGGAAGCACTGATAATTGATTCACTGTGAAATCCCCTTATATGATTTGTCTGTAATCTTTCCCATCTCTGTTTTTCTGTGTTTGTGTACGCTTGCGTCTTTACCATGTGTGCTATATGTGTTGGCATGTGTTCCATTTTTTTGGTAGATAAATTATTGCTTAAGCTATTCATCTTAAGCTCTGCAGCCTGGGAGAAAAAATGGCAGCAGTGGAGAATCTGTGTAGACTGTGACAGTGGCTGTGTGTCCTCCTGTCTGCATGCTGGTTCGTCTCTCTCACTCGGCGATGCTGCGTTACATTCTGTCCCTCCATGTCTTCATCCCTGTTTTTCTATCTCTCTGCTCCACTTTCTCTCCCTTGTCCTCATGTCATCTCTATCTCCCAGATCTGTGATGTAAAAAAAAAAAAGACTAGCCAAGCCAAGCGGACTTTAAGGCTTTTTATAAGGCATACAAATAGGGTGCAAATCGGATTAAGGCGGGGAGAATTGAGCCTTTCCTATTGAAAATACAGTTTGTGATAGGGTGGACATTGTATGTACAATGACAGGCAAGACATACACTTGTCTCAAACCATGTGAGGGTGACAAGCAAAGAGAATGCCTTGCATAAAAGAGAAAGCTTTCATATTCAGTGTCACAGTGGATGATGCTGCATTTGATGTTTGCACCGAGGAATCTCCCAGATTCTTTGTGGTCTATTGTTGTTGTCCAAAAGAAAGAGACAGAGAGAGCATGCCCAGCCCGCCCTGATTATGCAGTTTCGAAGGCTCTCTCAAATCCTTTGTTTGTTTTTTTAAGAAAGTTGCTGGAAGCCAATCAGTGCCTCTGACACAAAACAGGGGACCTCTTCTTCAAGGGATAGATCATGACACGCCAGTCAACATGTCTGTTGGTGACAGCGATGGAATCTCTGAATCCATCGCCTGAAATAGAGGACAGAGAGAGAGAGGAGCATGCACATGTTCACACAGAGCCCCAGTGTTAATGGCAAGAGAGAGAGAGACAGACAGAGAGATGGGTTGACCCCCTCAACAGGACTTTATTTCACTATTGGGTCATTTAAAGGCAGCTGTATTACAAAATTGCCCCTGACATTCTGTCAGCAGGTCGACAGGCACTGCCCACAAACAGCAGGCGTCATGGTGTTTCTGGCTCTGGAGCTGTGGAGTCTGGATCTATGGTTGCAAGTCACCTGCTGCCCCCGTGTTCCTGCTCGACACCTTCTGCTACAATTATTATTACTAGTTCTATTGTTATTATTGTTGCTATTATTATCATTAACATTATTATAAATATCTGTACCATTATTCATTCAGTCTGTACCAACATCACCTGTACTATCTGTACCTCTGTGTATATATTGTGCAGGCTGCCCCCCCCCCAACTCTGCATCCCTCTCTCCCCCTTTGTCTCTCTCTTTCTCTTTCTCTCTGTCTCTCTCTCTCTCCCTCACCCCCAACCGGTCGAGGCAGATGGCCGCACACCCTGAGCCATGGTTCTGCTCGAGATTTCTGCCTCTTAAAAGGAAGTTCTTCCTTGCCTCTGTTGCCTAGTGCTTGCTCTTGGTGGGAATTTTTGGGTTTCTGTAATAATATCAGAGTACAGTTTAGACCTGCTCTTTTATGAAAAGCGCCATGAGATAACTGTTGTTGTGATTTGGCGCTATTTAAAAAAAATTTTATTGAAAAATTGAATTGAAATGTATGTATGCTATGCACGTATGTAGGGCTGCAGCTAACGATGATTTTAGTATTTGAAGCTTCGATAGATTATTTCAACGATTCATTGATGCGTCATTTAAGAAATACTTTTGCTTGGCGGCGCCCCCCCCCCCCCGTTTTTTGTTATTATACGGCCCAAAAAGGAGAACAACAAACGCACTTGTTCACATTTTCAGCTGAGGACTGCAGCTTACTTTGGCTAGCCTTCAACTCAACAATCAACCATGATTTCAGTTAATTGCTAGTTGCTGTTACTGTTACCTTGTCTGTGGTCGGCTGGCAGAACACCTTTTTGTTCAGCTGCCGTCGCGCTGTTGCCAAGGCGACATAAGTTTCGTGTTACGGTGGACGGATGGTAACATTACAGAGTTGTTGTTTTCTTTAGCATGAAATAATAACATACTTTGGACACTTTCTTCTTTGTCCCTCGCCATTTTCTCTCTCTTCCTCAACTTTGCAAACGGCTACATTATAATACTGTTATGTTCACAGTGTAAGCGCGATGTGTGACAGTAATAAATGTCCGTGTGAAACACTGTGCTGTATAGTTACATGGATTAAACGAAGCATCGATGCAAAGAATTTGTGTCGAAGCATTTTATTAATTGATTTTATCGATTTAATCGATAAATCGTTTCAGCCCTACACGTATGTATGTTAAAAATATCTAACAAGCCCCCTTCCATCAATCTATCAAAATGTATTGAAGTGAAAAATGTGCAGGTCCAGATTTTAGGCTACACAGACATGTTGGACCCACTTGTTGGTTTTGGTCTTTTAATTGCATAGAATAGAATAACACAGAAGATGTCTTTAAGACATTACCCTATGCAGAAGATCTCTCATAACACACATTCAGTCATCAGAGGTTGCATGTGTGACCACAGGTAGCAGTATGTTATTGTGTACCTCTTTTAGATGTACATGTGACTACAGTGGCCTGCTGAGAAACACACTTTCCATAAAGACAGGCACAGGAGGGTATGAATGAACCCCTGTGGTCTCCAGTCCTCTACTGTTTGTGGCTATCCTTTGGCCATGAATGTCTGTCCGTGCGAACAGAGCAGGGAAAAGGCAAAATATCAGCGTTCAAAGCACATACTGTTACAAGGCGCAATGCAGCCGATTATCACAGTGGTATTTCTGCTAAGAATGGAAAACACAGAAGCCTGCATTCAGACTGTCACATAAAATGTAATTATTCATGGTATTTAAGAACATGTTCTACTGCATGAAATGTCAATGGATCATGTGTACAGCGAACAAGCACATTACAGAGAATCTAAGCGCAAAACAGGACGCCTGCAACTTGTCAAAAGTTTCCAAATTCAGTTGATATTTTGGTTGCTGGCTGAGATGCTCCAGTGCTCCGATGAAGTTGAGCAGGCTCCAGTTGATAATCATCTGCTTTGTGGCGGGAAGCAAGGGGAGATGGAGCAGATGGCACTAGTTTTATTTTGCCACGGATGCTTTCTCTGAATAAGGAACGCTCTGCTGAATGCCAAGCTCTGTGGGAGAGGAGAAGCAAATTGAAGCCCTCCTGCACCGCGCTCCTCATAAAGGACAGGGCTATTGTTGTGTGTGTGCTCCAATTCCAGACTGACAGGCAAGTTCTGCTCCTTCATTAATGTGCTGAGCTCTGGGATGGACAAGCCACGCGGGAATTTCAAGAACTCACTCACTCGTCCTTTCTGTCTCTCACTCTCTCTCTCTCACCCCCACCCCCTCTCTCGCTGACATGCCCACGTTGATGAGAAGTGATTCTGTTGTTCCAGCAAATAACCAGTAAAATAGTACAACTCCATTTCAGTTAAAGAGTAATGATTTAGTGTTTAAGTCACTGATGGCTTTCACCCTGAAAGGAATAGGCATTCCACTCCCAGTACAGCCCTGACTGGATGCTTCCTGAAGAGATAGTAGACGCTAAAGGACCTCATATGTACACTGAGAATGACTACTACAGTTTAATCATGTAAAATCCAAACCCTTTTTATTGAAATGAAACAGTGCTTCGGATGGTCTAATTATCACATTTGGTGGCATTTCAGCTAGCAATGATAATGAGAAACCAGATAATTCATATCATATAGCAACGGGAACCCCCTCCCCAGCCCATTTAAATGTAATTATGAAATATTTTGGCGGAAGTATGATTCAAGTTCAACACAGTCGACCTTAACGGGCTGCCTGTGAAAGATATGAATGAGGTAACTTATTGTCAGTGGAATGTGTTTATGCAGGAAAGAGGCCAGTGGGGCAAAAGGTCAAAAGGCATCAGTGAACAACAGAAAATGGAGCAGAGTGAGGCAAATATGAAGGGGAAATAAGGATAAATGAAGAGAGAGAGGGACTGAGATGTCTGATGTCCACTCTGTTTGTGAACACTAGCCGTGTTTCCATGACCGTTTTTTTATTCTTATTTTGTAAGAAATACTGCATTAGAAAAGGTTGATGGAAACGAAAAAAATCCTTAATTTCACAAAAAAGTTTTTACGCTCGCTTGAGGTGGTTTTTGCCTTTGTTGAAAAAGACTAAATGCGCTAAATGGGAGATGGAAACACTTTTGCCGAATAAGTTCTGACATAGCGAACTCAGGTCTAATCAGTTGTTTCCACTGAGGGAGTCTTGTCGGATATTACCATAACGTGCGGAGACATGGCTGGTAGCAACTTGCCCGCTTGAAATCCATTCCTGAGGATCTCTCTCCCTTTTGGTGAGATCCATGATCCTCAGGTCCATGCAACTGGTTTTGTTTCTGGTTTGGAACGCATACGTCTTGTTTATTACAGCCATGTGCAACATCAACTACCAATGTAACTACCCTTGCCATAGCCTGGTTTATTCGCTTCAAACCAGCTGATGGAAACGCACATTTCAAAAGTCCGCTTAAAATTCGCATGACAGTTAGATGGAAACATGGCTACTAATATCACTCTCTCTTTGCTGCATCTCAGGACAGTTTGTGCACCTGTGACTCTCCACCTCTCCGCCTCCCTTCACATGCATGAGACACAAGCCTTCTGTCCTGTATGTACAAACTCCTCACTCACTGCAGTAATCAGTCGATTGAGCCAACTATTTTAGTCAGACATCCTTCTGAAATCTCACTGTTATCATTTGTTATCAATGGAGCTCTCTGTGTAAATGGAAGCAAGCGGTGCTGCAGTTTGGATCCCATTTCACACATGTAGCAATCAAACAGAGGTAGCTCAGGCAGATTCATCTTTTGTAATGAGGCTGAAAGAGCTTGATGAATCAAGAGTTACACAAACTCAGTAGACAATACAGTTAATGCTTGCTGCGATTTATATGGCACTGTGCTGAATTTTGCTAATGTAGTGAGGCCATCTGAGGAGCAGGCTGCCGCCCCCTGCCCATGTGCCATCTTTCTGTGCTGGACATGGACACTGGCAATGGCCAGCATAAATGATTGAGTTGGATGTCAGGAGTGGAGCTCATGCCAAGGGGCCACGGCATCCATGCTAATGGGCTGATGCAGCCTAATCTAAATAAGTGTGAATAAAAGGGCTTTTACTGTGAGTGCTCACATCTAAAGCACAGAAACGTGCTGGAAATTGCTTCATCTTAATCAAACAGCAGGCAAGAAAGAAATTCAATTTATTTAACTTTCATCATTTAGCTTTTACCTTGACGTCAGCTATCGCTGGGAAAAGTATGTTGCTGTGTGTGAGATGTTTCACACTCATCTCATGCGCGCACTGTTTGTTTGTTTTCTAAGTCCTTAGTCTCCTGAAGCCCATCTGAGATCAATCACTAGGTCAAGCATGATGGAGAGGCCTGTCAGAGCTCACTGTTGTGGCCTTGATTCAGTAAAACAAATAAAATAGGCAGAGGCATTACAGAAAGGTTCAACGCAAGCTAGACGAGAGACCACACAAAAGAGCATTCAGAGAGAGGAGTGAATAATGAGGAGGGGGGATAAATGTCAAAGAGCAATGCAGAAAGAAAAATGCTGATGTAGAAGAGATAGAGAAAGGCAAATGTAAAAAGACTGTAAGGTGGACTGGAACAGAGGCGGACATACAAAAAGCAACAGGCATAGCACTGCTGTCTGCCTATGTTATCCCAGCTCAGCGCTTTACCAAGTTTCTACTCGACAGCATGTCATCAGTGCAGCCCTCCTCTGTTTAGACCCTGCTGTGGATGGTGCAGTGCACATCCATGTGATGAAAGGGAGGGGCCCTGTGAGATACTTAATGCAACTTCCCTTACACATCCTTTATATTCCAGCATGTCAGAACGCATCAGCATAGCGCCGGCCTGAATAATACCATTTCTCTGATGATTATGTTGGCCATGTAACCTGAGCACTGCAGCACTCAGCTCGGCTCAGTTGGATTTGATTCAGCAGCATTTACAAGACTACATATGACAACGCAACATAGCTCTTTCCCCCAACATAACATAACCTGAGGAAGTCATTATACACCCCTGTCAGCACTTAACCTTCTCCCAGCACTTCAAACAGACATTCAGGAGTGGGTAGCTCGGAGGTGAGGCCCCCCTGGGAGGCCCCTGCCAGACCCTAGACCGTACCGTCAGATATAGCACGAAGCTCATACATCAAACTACTTCCTGTGGATCCACTATACTTCTTACTGTACAGTAGAGGAGATGATGGCCTGCACCATGTTGGTCTGACTGGTCAGAGAGAGGTACAGGTCAGAGGTCTGCTTTGCACCAGCTGTGTGAAAGTCAGCAATCAGATGAAACATATTCCTTTTCTTCAACAAAGTGCATGGGCAGAGGAAAGTTCAATAAGCTTTGGTCAAACTGCTACAGTGGTGTACTGCTGTCATCATGAGAAAAAAAAAGAATTTGCTTGGTTTCTCATAATGACACAAAGTTTTCTTGTTTTTACAGCACTTATTTCATTATTACAAGAAACTTTTCTCATTATGTTGGCATACGAACGTATTTTCTTGCAACATGGAACTTTTCTTTTAATAAAAAACATATTCTGTCATAACAAGACTCTTTCATATTGTTCTCATTTTAGCCAGCAAGATCCAGTCAAAGCCAAGTGAAAGAACATTGTAGCCAGAAAACGTCTGGTTATAAACTTCTCATTATAATGGAAGAAGGGGCTGTTTTCTTTGTCGTGGTGGCAGCCATGTGCTGATGTACAGCTGCAGCTCTACAAGTTAGCTTTTTCGTTTGTGTGGGAGGGCATGTTTGACTTTTTGCTCCCTACGAAACTTGGTTCCCGGATTGACATCCAAAAGAAAGCAATTTGCGCTTGACATTTGTCTTTATTATTTGAGCACCTTGCATATCTTTTTACAACAAAATTGACTTCTGATCTTAAGCTTAATATGTGACTTTCAAGACCAAGATTTTGACAGGTGAAGGACTATTTAAAATATCTATATTTTTTGTGCGCATGTATTTGCATCTTTATTAAAATTGTGTGCTATACAGTGCAGTATGTGAGTAAATACATATTCATATCAAAAGCTGTCCAACTAACTAGGAAGACTCACTGAGCCCCAGGAATGCTTTTTCTTTTCCAGTGTTTAAAATATAAGAGCATAAGCATTTTCTATAGCACTCTTGCAGTAAAACTGACAAGACTGCCTCAATAATAATAAATCTGGTGTCTGTGCCTGACTGGCAACGTTTGCAGAGAATGCCTGAATAACACACCACAATTTATGTGCATTTATCAACTGATTCAGTCCTGATACAAAACACTCAGATTTATATCAATGTTTTTTAGGCACATGCTGCACTCCTGGCAGTAACATTGGGAGCATCCTGCTGTAATCTAACTGCCCTCCTGCTGGATCCTCCATCACTGCAGTACACACACCACCTCCTCATCACACTGGATGAATGGCAACGCAAAGAAAGCTGTACAGGTCGGTTCAGCAGAAATGGAGGCGCCATCTCATTTACCTTGATTTACAATTCACGTGTGCTATTTGCGTAGGTCACATACTCTGTGCTCAAGTTGTACGTGTGCTGTTAGCTATTTATTAAGGTGCCGTGTTTGATGTGTGCTGTGCTGTTAATGATCTAGGGCAGGCGCTTTATAAATACATAATGATGTTTACCATAAGATTGGTAATATTTTTTTCATTTAAACTTAATCATAAAACCAAGGTTGCTGGCTTATGAGGCTTAGATTGATAGTTAATCATTCCTTTAAGATGGAGCAATATCTGTTAATGGAAACATCTACACAATTACAGTACACATCAACATGCAGCAGCGTACAAATTCTGACAGACACAGTGACGGTGGAAACATGTCGTCACCCCGCCATGAAGAGCTCCATGTGAATGGATGGAGGTTTGGCTCATCTGCAGTGCGTCGGAGTCTCACGGTCTGGCAGGGCTCCAGTCCTCTGCTCGCTTATTCATCTCTTTCTCCCACAGCCAACACAGTCTGACACACACATACATTTGGCACACTGTCAGTCACCAGAACAATACCACTTGATTCACACAATGTCATTAATCTAAAACAAACCAAAATTCAGAGGCACCATATGATGGCCACAAAGCAAATTATGCTAATTGGCATTTCAGTATCAGTCTCTTCATGAAGTGCAATGCAATGTATAAACAAAGTCCATTAGAATTACAGTACTACACAATTCAAAGTCCACTGGGCTGATTCCCAAAGGTGTACAGAGAATAGACTAAACTTAACATCCTAAAGAAAATATTCAGCCGTGAGAGTAAATTATGCATACAAATGTGCCACAGGTTCGAAAAAATGCTATGCGATTTGCCAGTTAGGTAGTTCAGGGTGCGTAGGAAGTAAATAAATAATCCTGTTTAATAATTCATTGAAATTCATGTTGCTTTGCCTCCAGCCTTGAGAGTATTTAGAATGCAGCCTGCAAGGGCCCTGCTTCTGACTTGTGGTGGTGTGTGGTAAGATTATTGAAATTGGGGGTAAGCTCAAGCATGAACGCGCACGCACATATCCACATGCACACACAGAAATACATATATGTATCATATGGTCTATAAAGTAGTGAAAAGAGACATACAGTGTCAACATCTTATCCCCTGTTTGCTCCATTCCCCCCTGGAATGACAGATACAATCTCCAGGGTGTGAAGAGGAGTTCACATAGAGCTTCAGGGTGGTGAATACACTGAAGCTGAGAAGGATGGCAACACAGGCACAGACAGGACTGCAAATTGGATCTAAAAGTCTTCCAGGTGGAAAAAACAAGGAAAATAAAAACAGAGAGTGGGAGGGTATGGTGACTTAAGGCTAGTGATCCATGTGACCCATTCCTGATGATGTCGTTGCTTGATAGAATTACACCAGCAAATAACATGATCTTGTCTCTCTCTGTCATTCTGTGTGTGCGTGCGTGCGCTTGTGTGTTTGTGCGTGTGTGACAAGATTCAGTGTAGATGGTCACTCTGACTGGTTCACTAACATCTTTGCAATCTCTAATACAAGACGTTGTCTGCATATCTGTAATGATCCCGATTCTTTTTGGATGCAGTTAAATTGTTGTGACGAGTGGATCTGGCTTCTGCATGTTAAATGTGTGAATGACTGGAGGGGGTTAATGATTAAGAGAATTTTGTGAAAACAGCATCTTTAAGTACTTGCAGGGTACGGCTTACATTTTGGCACTGCTACCAGTCTCTGTTAATGCCTATTAACAAGACAAAGTTAGCGAGTCTTTTGCATTTTCCCCTCTGTTGGCAGCTGAAAAATGAACGCTAAGATTTGATTAAATTAGAATGAGAAATGCACACTGTGAATTCAGATTTAAGTGCAGCTACTGTGATACTTGGATTTCACAGAGTAAAATAACTGCGGGTATTTTTGGCATGGGTGCACCTGTGCGGCTGCGTGTGTTCACATGCTGAAGAGTAGCTATATGTTTTGAAACCAAGCTTCCCTCTCCAAACTGCATTGATATAAATATTGGAGCAGGGCCTTAAAATATAGTTATTAAAATAATTAAATTGTCAGCTGGCAGCTTTTAACAACTTTTTGTGTTAAAATGGCAGCTTATACTTACCTGAGTAACAAATTGTTTGTCAGGATAGTTGTGAAAGAGACAAAACATGTTAAGAACTAGGGGTGGGCTATATGGTATTAAAAATAATTTCACAATATAAAAATGATATTCTTGACAAAATACTGGGAAATATTTTAGGCTTAAAATTCACAGTAACTGCTGAGTTCTCCTCACGGGATTTGTGGCTCTCCTTGTACTTAACCGGGTGCTTCTGCATGAGGGGTTAAAGTAAGTTTACTGCATTGCCCCATTTTGTTTTTAGTCACATTACCGTGGTTTCCTGTTCATCTGATCTTTTGTAGCCAAACCACTTACACACTAGTTAAGTCACTCTCCTTTTTGGAACTACATTGTCCACTGTGGAGCCGGTAGCAATATTACTGTTATCTTAACCCCGACAGTAATTGTTGTACTCAAAAGACAAGGTATAATAATGTACTAGAAGTGATGATGCAGAATTGATAAACAAAACATGTCAGCTTTATAACTCAGTGGTGTGACACCTATTTGAGTAGATTAGGTTGGTTAAATATGAAATGTATAAACATGATATGATACATAATATAAACATGACTTGACTCTCAAATGATCTTTCTCATATTATTATAATTTAATATTTCTTCTCCACCATTGTTCATAATAATAATTCATGCAAATCATGGGTCATCGGCAATCGCAATCGCAATATTGGTTAAAATGAAAATTGTAATTAGATTATTTTCCAAAATCGTTCAGCCCTATTCAGTATTCCAATTCAGTTCATTAGCCTTAAATGTTCAATGTTAAAACTCTGTTTTTTACACTGACTAATGATGCACTGGTTGATTTCACTTGAAGAGACTTGTGTTGTATTATAATGGTAGCATCAACACATTGTTTGATCTGACTTTAACGTATCTGCAATGACTCACAGATAGTACTGAATTGCCATAGAAATAAAACTAAAACTAAATAAACTAAACACAAAAACGTTTGTGATCTGTAACTGTACAACAGTTTAAGTAATTTTTTTACTGTTTAAAACTGTTATTTTATAAACCAAAATGCAGCTTACTATGTTGATCAGACATATTAATGCACTGATGTTCAGACCTTCTTCCAACTCCTCACATTTCATGTAACACGCTGCAGGGCCTGAAGGTGGAAGTGGGTCTTGTATCGTTGCCAACATCCACCCCTAGCTCTACGATAATGAGCTCTACAGGACCTGAACTTGACCCAAACACACAAAGCTATCAGCTAAAAATCACAAGCAGAACCATCGCTGTGGTCAAAGCATTGCGTGGTATTTCAGTTGTTTAATATAATATTGGAGAAGCATAACAAAAATGCAAATCAAGTTGTGAATCACCACATGAAATCAGGAAACCCATCAGATATCTACGCATGGTGGATGTTTATTCATGACAGGTGAGTTATGCGCAGTAGGCATATGGCCCTGCAGGGCAGCAGAACTTATACAAACAAAAGACATTTAACTCCCAGTTTCATAATAATACTTTTAGAGATCTGTTCAAAGCTTTCCATGTCCTCTGGTTAGAATATAGACAGGTAGATTAAAAAAAGGCTACAGCATGTTCAGTAACCTGTGGGCTGCAAATCAAAAGGCTACATGCTTAAGCACAGACATGAGCTATTGTATGCAAATTCAATCAGCATTAACAACCTCTCTGCTTTTAACAAACACAGGCACTAGAAGCAACAGATAGCAATATCTCAGGCAATAGCAATAGAAGGGCGCCAAACTACAGAATTGGCGTGTTCAACATCTTTTATTTATCTGTGGCAGCTCTGACATGTCATCATTTGGATTAGCCTTGATGTTAGATTAGTTTACACAGCTATGATACTGCATTTAAAAAGGTGCCTGGATGGAACAGCCATCATTCACTTTGCCACAGCCCTGTTGTGTCTGTAATTATGATGATATGGCTGCATCCGTTTTTTTTCTTTTACCCAGGCTAAATTGCTGTTTATAGCAATAAGAAGACTTCTATTCCCAGAGGCCACAGTTAGTCAGACTGCCTCTTACTGCTTAAGTCTTACTGCCAGGTTGCGGTTCAGAGCACAAACACTGTCACCAACACCCCCCCCTCCTCTGTTGGTTCTCAGAGCTATTATTTTTATCTGAAAACCTATACAAGGCTACAGAGAGAAAAGAGACAAGTGAAAGGGATCGAGAAGGGAGGAGAGGCACACAGAGAGACAGAGTGGAGCGGGAGAGGAAAACTGTGATTCTTCTGAAGCTGTGATCGATGCTACCAGCGTGTGTCTGCATTGCACGTGCCAGCCAAAAGGAGGGCTCTATTGATTTGCTCCCATATTTCAATCAAAAAAAGTGGGTTCTCAACCCCAGATTTTCCCCTCTACCTCTATGAATTACCAGCTTCTCACTAAATAAAGACCAGAATGCCAAATGTCAAGCTTAAGCATATTTGAAAAAACATCTTGTTTTGCAGAGACAACAAAAGACACGTTTGTGTGCGCAACTGGGACATCTTTGGCATTGTAATGATATTTCATGTGGATGTCTGACTGTTGCTAGCCGATGGCTATAATCTTCTCATGGGTGTTTGCAGTGCGCCTCCATCTACATCACGCACAAATATGTCGAGAAGTGAGCAAGCAGCACAAAAGGCACAATCAGATTTATAAATGAATCCTTTTTCCCTGGCAGTTTAACTGTGTGCATGTTCTCCAGCAGGGATCAGAAATACGCAGGTCTGCAGGTAGATTATTAAAATGTAGAAGAAACCCATCAGGAGATCAAAGCTAATAGTATGATGGCACATTTAACATTTGTACAGATACCTACAGGGGGCTCTACTACAATGACTTAACCTCTGCAGTAAGTGTTAAAAGTGTGCGTCAGTGTGTATATGTGCATGGGATCCAAGTTGTATATGTGAGCTGCTCTTGTGTTAGTGCAACTCTAAATATAAGTCAGACAAGTAAGTTGTGCTTTGTTTGGTGTCTTAGTTTTTGAGGAAATAGATTCATAAGGGAGTCGGTGCTAGCAAAATGAGCTCCCTCAGGTTTAGAGTGAGAGAAACAGACAGACAGACTAACAGACAGACTGACATCTAAGATAATAACATTTACTGACATTGGAGCTAAAGATGTGACGGAACAGGAAACAGAATGGAATAAGTTGCCTTACAATTCTACAGCAGAATATCTTGTATATCTCTGTTTATTCTGGTCAGCAAAGCATATTTGTCGGCCTCCCATAGACACATCTGCATCACAACAGGACGGCGCATGGTTCTGTATTGTGACTTGCAAATCAGCCATCTGAATCCTTGCCAGGATGAGCTCTTTCAAAAAGACAGTCAGTAGAAAGTATTACTGAGTTCCCTCTGCTGTAGTAGCAATAGTATTTTTTAGATAAAGCAAGCCAGTCATTGCTCAAGACGTAACAGGTACCACACATTTAGCAGTAACACACCTAGAAACCTTGTCTATAACGTGACAACAAGATTAAAAGCAATCCTCTAAATCCTAATCGGAAAGTTTGATTGGGAGAAAAAAAGATTCAAAATGGGTGAAGTACAATCTATGAAAAATGTTAAAACAAAAAAACAGAATGGTGAGTTTTAAATTAAATAAAATGAGCTGCATAAGAAATTGTTCCCAGCAGTGGGCTTGTCACTGTGCATGAGCAAATAAGCCTGCACACAGCCCGCTTTTTAGATCAAAATAGACAGCAAATTGATACAATCAACTCCAAAAAGCGTCACCACCATAAGAGATGCACCTCCCATCCCCTTTTTTTCTCCATGATGGAGTCAGGATTTGTGTTTCTATTTTCTTTTATGGTGCCATCGTTTCCCAAACTGTTTCTTTTATGTGCCTCAGAGACTGGTGAAAAATGGAAGCGACACTGTATATCTTTCAGCACCAAGGCTAATCTACAGCACACACACACAGTTTATATGTTGTTGTATATGTCACTGCAGTTGCACTCATTCATTTGCTATTTAAAACAGTGTATAGCATTAAAAAACAAGTTCCAAATAAACTCCGGTAGCACTTGCCATGTGACTTTTTGCTAGTAAGAGGTAGAGTAACAATGTGAATCCTTAAAATGGTTTCTAATAGAAGCAGTCATGCTCCTGTGCATGTCCTAATGCCGTTTAATGTGCTCGACCCAAGCAGTTGAGAAGCATGACAACATTTCCTTTTCTAACAGGCAGCTTGTGGAGCTGAGTTGCAATCTAGAGTGCAAATATTGTCATGCTAAACAGAAATTATGAGAAATATCATGGCCTCCTGTTGCTTTCACTCAGTCTATTAACACCAAAACCTGCAATTCAATAAATGTCATCTTTTTTATATTTAATAGATTGTGAACATTTTAATTTTACAGTTGAAGGGATAGTTGGGGATTTTTGAAGTGGTGCCGCATGAGGTACTTACCATAGTCAGTTACCTGCAGTACATGGTGGTCGGCTTGTCCCCAGTTTGGAGAAGCAGAGAGTTGTACCGGTGTGGAAGATAAGCAATGTACTGCTGTGGACAGGGTCAGCAGCAAAAAGTATTTTAGCCCACATCCCAACTGGGGACACCATGACAGCCATCTACTGCAGGTAATACAATGACTGTGGATAAGTACCTCAAACAGCCCCACTTCAAAGATCCCAAACTATCCCTTTAAAGCCTGTCAATATTTGTTTTATGTATATATTAATATGTTGCGAGGCAAGGTGAAATCAATCAATTTAAGCCATGGAAGTTGTAAGTTAATATGGGAATACAGAAAACCTTCCTTTTGGTTTGATTGACAAGTTTACATCTTTACCACCATAAACAGGTATGCCTCTCTCTGTCCCTCTCTGTCTCTCTGTCTGTCTCTCTCCCTCTTCCCTCTCCTTTGCTTACTAATGAGCCATGAGATTGACAGCTGGATTACTGAGCTGGTTTGTAATCCTTTAATTTCTCCATTTAAGATAATCACCCTCTGGATGGAGCGCTGCCTACAACCACATGCACACACAAACACACAAATACACACACTGCACAAAATATACTGTGTTTATATATAAATAAATAACTGTGTATTTACGCATTAAACAAAAATGAACAAGAGAATATGGTGAAAACGAGAGCGCAGAGGCGCCCTGATCAAATATAGATTCCAGGCTGAAATAAACCCCAAAGACAAAGTAGAGCACAAGCTGCTCTCTGGCGAGGGACCTTCTTGATATTAAGAGTTTGTAGAACAAAGGCATCTTGACAGTGTAGTCTTTTAATTAAAGCGATAGAATAGCAAAAGCCCTGTGGCTTCAGAAATGGCTGTACAGTACAATACAGAGTGGCCCTCTGGAGACGCTTTTAGTAGCAGCTTAGAAGGATCTATGTGTTGAGGCAAGCCAAACGTAAATCATTTTGATTGGGCCGTGTTTTTCATCTCCTCCAGTGCTGCAGACTGAGGATATGAGTGTTGGAGAACATGTGAGGTCAAGTGGCAACACAAGGTCAAACCGCTTGGCCATAATTCATTGATAAAGTAAGAAGCTATATGTCACTTTGAGCCCCTGACTCAGGAATGAAGAGGGGGTGGGGAAGAGAAAAAACAGTAGGCACAGCTGAGCAAGAGGGCAGATAGGTGGAGATAGATTCTCATAGCTCATCATTCAGTAAAGACATACTGTAAAATATGCACATTTGGTCTGGTCTCAAGTGTGGTCCAAACACACAGCTATCCTGCTAAAATATAAATTTCTGTGTGACATCCTGGAGTTTATGGAAATGTCATCTTATGCTTCACGAGGGCACAGAAACTGGTTTAAAAGGATGATGCTTAAGAATACCTTCAAATGTGTGATCTGAATGTTGTCATATTTGTATGTTGCCTTCTTAGCTGGCTTTCTTACATAAGCAATGGGCAAGCCCACATTGAGCAATCACCTAGTTTTGTTAAGAGTTTGATGGTATTTGAACCCTGCAGCTTAAATGAGGGGGAGTGGGATTTCTGGTTAGCTAGGTGCACTTGTCCAGGCTAAGCTAGCTGCTGAATGGTCAATATAGCCCTCCAAACTGTAGGACTGATTGTTAAACTACATTTTCTTTTATGTTTCTTGTGTTTCTGTTAATACTCGTGAAATGGGTGGGTGTGGAGGATTTGGAGTTGTTTAAAAGAAACTTTTAGAGAGCTGGGTTGACTAACAAAAGTAGAGTAACAAATAACACATTCCTCTTGCTGCTGAGCAATTAGTAAAGTAACATAATGACTTGAGTGAGCGGTTACAGTTTTCAAGTAGCTTGCCAACCATGGTGATCTTGAAAAATAAATGTGTTCTATACAGTATGTGAATTCTGACTTTTTATTTCCCAAGTTAGTTTATTTCTTGGAAGAAGAAAACCTGTCATGACTCAAAACCAATCACAGCTTTGAAAAGCCACATTTTCAGACTGATGATAACGGAAGTAGAAAATTGGTTCAAACTGAGCTTTTCCACATTATTTTCCAACAGCACTTACTCTCTTCTCCTCAGTTTTTTTTGCAGGGTTACTATAGTTAAAACCCATATTTTCCATTACTATAATAATAACTATCTATCCAATAATCCACTTAAATTACACCGAAGTGCACATTGTCATGACAATACTTACAAGAAGGATAACATGCAAGTGAATAATTTGAGCCGAAGAAACATCACTTCAATACTGAAGACCTGATTTGTATTCAGATGCATGTAAATCCTACACGCCTAGAGGGGGTGGGGGGGCAGATTCTGGGTTACACTTAAAAGTTAAAAGGTGAAACAGAGGTCTCCTAGTGGGAAAACTGTTCATTTCTGCACTGCAACAAAAAAGCCAATAGAGTCTTAATCAAGGCCACCAATCGTTAAAGTGCACAGAGATGCAAAGCACTAATACGCATTGATTGTGAAGGAGGGTGGTCAATTTAAAACAGGTTTTCGATAACAAATGCAAATAGTATTCACAGAATACAAGGTCATCAGTGGTTGACATGGTGTTCGTATCTTAGAAACACAACTTTTTGCTACTTTCTTATAGATAGTACTTGTAAAGAGAGGCATTCATTGGGAGGGTTAAACTGTAATTTGGAGACAGTTTCTTAGAAAAAAAAAATCAACACCACTTTAAACTTTGTCCATGAATATTCCTCTCTAAATTTGCCCTTGTCTCTAGAAATACAGAAATGCATTAGTAAATCTCTAGTTCCTCATCCAACACAGTCTCTTTCTTATCCGGTAATCCCTTGCCAAGGACTTTCTTTTTTGGTTAACACCATCAAAAGTGCCTAGTTTCTTCTTTTTCCCTCATAATCACTCCATGATTTTAACCCACAGCCGCCAGCTCTTGCAGATGCAATCTGAGGTCTGATAACATCGCACTTAGCTCTGTTTGAAGGTCAGAATTCAGGGCACAATTAGCTCACCTCTATTTTGTCAGGAAATGTAGATCTACTGCATAATCTCACCCAGCAGAGTGCAAACAGAGTCCCTGCACAGCTCCTTTTAAAATGCAGTAGGAGTCTCAGGCGTCTTCTTTGACAGCTTCTCACCGCCTGAATGTAAGGAGGTCTAGATGAATCATGTCCGTCTCTCAGTGGGCGGGAAAGCAACTATCTGTGTTGTAATGAAACTCCATGAGAGCACATGCCATGACCCAGTGACCAACCATCAGACTAAAGCTAATACTAATACACAGTAAGAGCAGCTCAGTGGAGATCAGTGCTCTAGAACTAATAAAAATTCACATGGAAGCCCTGACAAGAGGCAATAATATTTCCACTGACAGTCGTTTTCCCATCTATCAAAACCCCTTTTTTACTTACTACCTCCACTGAGGAAACGACTACAAAACAGGATGAAAAGGATTGTGCTGTGCCATGTATTATATCTTGGGTGGCTCGCTTGACGGAATTGGCTCAGCATGTATGTCATGTTGTAGGGAGTTTGAGGGATGTAGGAGCGTAGCTTGGTTTGGTAAGAAGGCAGACGAGATAAAGAGAAATGATGTGGCTCATCTTCTGCACCTGTATTCTATCAGCTCGCCACAGACTGCAGGTCCTGGCTGCAGAGATGAAAGACTCTCTGGAGGACAAGAGAGACGTCCGTGAGTCAGAAAGAAAATGGCATCCTGCTGATCAAATGCCTGGAAACATAATCCCCCCCCATCCCAGTTCTTGGGTCTGGACGTACTTATGAAAGCCCTGTCACTTTGAATAGTAGGTTAGGAGTCAGAAGTTCTCCACCGCACAGGGAACGCCGAGCTGGCTGTTTCAAAGCAGATATGGCTCCGTGCCAGATTTTCCTGCAGTAGTCTAATTGGGGTCATGTTACAAGTCATTTTGTATGTGTAACTTTCAGAGATGGAATTAAACAATAGAAAATCCATGCCAAAAGTGTATAGCTGATGGAGGCATGATCCTCCTTAAATTAATCTTTTAGATTAAAGTACAGTGTGCGCATTTTTCCCATGCATGCACTGTAGCAGTTATAAAATAAGTGCAATAGAAAGATCCAATTTTAAATTAAAAACCTTGGGATGAAGGAAGCAAGGAAAAGACACCCAATTGTTGATGTTTCTTTAATGGAACAAGTTCATCTACTGGGATTTAAGAGACAACACGCGGGCTGAAAACAAAAACAAGCCTGTTCTCTTTGAAAAAGCAGCGTGGAGTCGAGATGGCAAAGCACAGGCTTTACGAAATGGTATGGACATTGTTGGCTTGTTTAAGGAATACACATGTGATGGTCTCTGCATCAAGTTATCATCATCATTTTTTTTTCTCATTTGCCCACACACAATGTGGTCTTCTGCTGCGTTTCTAAAACCCTACCACTAAAAAATTGAAATACATTTTTCTCCAAAAACAAACTTTCTGCAATCCAGTATATCCCTCCAAGTAATTTTCTGTGTCATAAAATCTTAGCAACATAAAGCAAAATATGCAGTCAGACAGGCGTCTAAATCACACAGAGCACTGTCTTTCAGGACAGACAAGGGGCAAAGGGTGAAATTCATCACTGCTGTCTTTTCAAATATGTGTTGACAGTGACTTAAAGGGACACTATCCTGACTGAACTGTATTTCAAATCAATTTCTTTTGTGCTGAGGCCACATCCCCTTGTCCGTGTTCCTAGGTGTCTGTTCTGGCTCTTGGTGCGAGGTGATGGTTTACACAGCGATGTGCAATCACTGGAATATTTCTTTTCATGGCTTATCTGCCCACAGCGGGAATCTGCACGGACCACGACTCAAGGCCCGGCTGTCTGCTTGCCTGTGTGCCACAGCCTCCCCCTCCAATCCTGACCCAGCGCTCAGGCAAACATCTCCACGGGAGCATGGGATGATTTATTCAGCACAACTTAGTGGCAGGGCAGAGATCAGTGAGTTAGTTAAACAAAGGTATTTTATGGTCAACTACAAAGCCATAACAGCCTTTTTAACCTATAAAGCCAGCGAAAAATGACCAAAGGGGCACTGAATGATGCATTACAATTCAAAAATGACCTTTCAAGTCTTTACCAGACGCTTCACTTTACCTGCAGGGGAAACTATAGAAAAGAAGCTATGTTAAAGGACCATACCAATGGCCAACCAAAAATGTAGTTTATTTACTACCTATTTACTATGATTTTACTCAATGCTACCCATGTTCAAAGTCATGCTGATTTTTTAATGTTCTCCTACCACAAGGCATTCATTTCAAGTTTGTCACTGTCCAGGGAAAAACCCATATCTCCACGTTTAAATTTTCCAACAGGTTAAAGCAGTGGTTGCCAACGTGGAGGTTGTGGTCACAGTTTGAATCTGCGGGGTCGCAAAATGACCAAAAAAACCATAGGAAATATGTCCTGTGAAATTCTTAGAGAAGGTAATTTTCTCAACTTTCTGAAGAATGTCTAAGAAAACTCATGATGTCTTACAAAGCACTGTTTATTGAAGCCCGACTGGCAACAGCTTACAGAGTGCGGACACAATGTGGTACCAAACCAAATCTGAAGAATCCCTCCGGGTCCACAATTTTTATCTCTAAGCTTAGTGTCTATGGTCTTTCCCCATAAAGGTCATCTTTTACTGGCCTAAAACTGAACAGCCACTCTACTGGATGTTAGACTCAAATGCATTACTCAAGTCGTGTTGAAATCTGGAGGTCTCATGTATTGCATTCTAAGCAGAGACAGTGAGTTTGAAAACATACGAGACTCCAAGAAAACACCGTTATCTGCTAGCCTTGAGCCTGAACTAGGGTTTCTTCCTATCAGCCTAACTGTCGCCACGTTGACAGGGAGATAAACGGAGACAAAGAGCTCTGTATGTCTAAGAAGCAACAGATCATTCTATTTCTAGGGTCTGCTAGTGACCCCCAAGCGTGACCTGTATATGACCCATACCTCACCTGGTACCCAAATTAAGTCTACTAAGAAAATTTCTCTACAAGATGAAGACAAAACATTACTGCTATGCTTAATATTGTTGTTGTTTTAGTGTCATTTTACATTTTTTCATGTGAAATGTTTGAGTTTTTACGACTTTAAAAACATATTAAAATGAAACTCTCACAGCATAGCCCTGACTGCTGAGTAGGCATTTTCGTTTATGAATGGTCACAAGCAAAAAAGGTTGGGACCAGGAAAGAACAGATTTTATGATCCTCTGTGGGCTGAGGAACCGTGTAAAATGCTTATTATTTTTTTGCAGTGTTTTTGGTGTTTCATGTAGTAATGCAGATATAAATTGCAGGTTAGCCTAGGGATTTATGGTGTTGACCAGGGACTTTTGTAGAATGACATTCCCTGTCTCTCTCACCCTTCATTTCCTGTAACCTCTCCAGTCAACTCTATACTAAAGGATTAAAAATCCCCCAAAAAATCTTAAAGTTTGCACTCTATATCCAGATAAAGATGACACAAATCAGACAAGAGTGAATGCAGAAATGAAAGAGATAACCAGTGAATACCCCCGCAACCCTGTACGCAGGATAAGCGGTTGACGATGGATGGATGGAACCAGTGAATACAAATCAATGGCCTCTTTGACAGTAAACAATGGAGAAAAGAGGCTTTCCAGTGTACGTATATATACAAACACACATATATAGAGTAATGTTTGTTTATACTCTTTGTGCCTGAAAATGGTCTGATTGATAGAAATGTTGTACAGCACCAGTGGACACGAAAACATTGTGCAGACTTTTTGCCATGACACTTCCTTGAAAGGTAACTCATTCAAACATTTAAAACACTATCGTGTGCCAAGAAAAAAAGGTCAACAGTAAGGAAAAGTGTGATAAAACACCAGTATGTTCCTTTAAGCACACACAATGGTGCACATGACACATAGCGTGACAACCAGGGTTTTAGAGCTAGAGCATCAAGGAAATATTTCAAACACTTTCGATTAACTCAGGTGTTAATGAATTTGACATAACAAAATATAATGCCGTCACTCCTAAGCTACCCATTCACAATCAAAAAAATAAATGGAAAAAAACATCTCCCCCTTCCACCTCAGCAAGAAAGGAGCTGCGGTCCACACATTCTTCAGCTACTGGAAACAGAGGCCTGGTTCACACTGCACCTGCTGGGCCATAGCTCTTTAGTCCTTTCTCCATCGCTCCGGCTCTCCAGGGAAACAACAGCCAAGGCCCACAGCGGCCCAGCAACCCCTTAGCCAGCTCTGGAGCATCGCAGACCCTCTCTAATCTCATCCCTGGCCCATTCATTTTCTTGTGACAGTGTCAGCTTGTACATAGTGTTGTGTTAGTATTAAAGGCTTCCTCCCGCTTTGTATCCCACTGAACAGAAAACAGACCTTCAGTACGGCTAGCACCTGCAAATTCATCATTGCGTGAGATCTTAAGCAGGTGCAGTCCATATCCATTTGAGTGGCCAGGTGGGAGGATGCCTCTAAGATTGATTTTCATGAAGAACAAACACAGAGACAGACAAAATGAAAGCAAGAGACTGGAAGCAAAGGTAATATGGGATCAAAGCTGGACCGCATGCAGCGCATAAGCTATATCAAATTGATGCAACTGAACTTTGCTGAAACATTGTTTTCAAATTTAAGTGTCAGCAGCTAATACGTACACCAGGACACTTCACATATGTGTGCAACATCCCCCCAAGGCACATGTGCATATAACACACACTGAGGAGGAACCCACATACATTATCTGACAAGACACATCACCCTCTGTTATCATTGTTTGGGTCAGTATGAACACCAGCCCGTTTACAAACAGGCAGAAACCTTGAGCCCCTCCAGGCAAACTCTCTCCCCACTGATCAGCTGCACTGTCCTTGTCAGCCTCCTAAATAACAAAATATCCTCCAGAATAATTCAATTGTTTTGCTCGCAGCCGGAAAATGCTCAAACAGCTGTTCCAATGAGAATGCCATTTCCTCCTGGCAAATAGCATTTTAAGTAACAATAGACAAATATTTGGCTACAAAGCAAAGTGTCAGGGGAGAGCTAAGCTTATTGTACACTACTGTTGGGATGTTGCCCGCAAGTGTGAGTAGCAGTGTTAGAGTAGGTTGCAGGAAAGACATAAGAGCAAGTGTGTAACAACCTAAATAATGGGCCCACATTACAAAACCAAGTCCCTCGACCTTTGTGGTAGAAATCCACAGTGCAGATATGAAACTCTGCAAAATGCTGAACCATTCCTCATCTTGAGGGCAATTTCTTCATGTTGCACTTTGCTAGAGGTTTAGATGTGACATGGTCTATGTTATACAAGAACACCCGGTGAATGTCAAAGATTTTGTTTATCTGTCAGTTATGCAAATTGGGACCCGAGGATGTGAAAGAGAGGATTTTTTTTTCATTATGGCAAAGATTCCCCAGCAAATAGAAGAGACATGCTGAAGAACTACAACGTAATGGCACAAGATGAACATCACAGTAGATTCAGTACACTCCCTGCTCCGAAAAGAAATGGAGCGAATGAAAAAGGAATTGAATTCCAGAATTGAAAAACAGAAAGCATAAAAGGGCTGGAAATTTTATCAGAAACAGTGGGATTAAAATAAAAGTTTTGGGCTTCCAGCTGCAAACATGCAGAGTACGCAACAGGCCATTTAAATTAGTCTGCTCTGTCAGACTGCTGCTTAGTCAATCAAAAAGAAGGATTTTTCTTTTTTTACAGCAATCAGTGTAATTCAGGTGTTCAATCGTCAATGAAACTCCATATCAAATAACAACTCTTGAACAAAATGCACTACACCCCTGCTGTCACATCATGTTTCATCACATCGCAAGATTTTTTTCAACCCAAGCTACAGCACAACTGGATCTTTCTGCCTGGATATATGCATGTCTGTTCTCTCTGATGGAGAGGCTAGCGCTCATAATATATGTCCCCCTCCCACACACACACGCAAACACACAATCACACTATCACTCTGGGGACACATCTGGGCACAGAAGAGAAAATATCATCAGTCAATAAATGAGATCCAGCAGCAGCAGACTTACCTTTGAGAATGCTCTGGCCGTGCAGTACGTCTCTCGAGACAATCACTGTGTAGAAATTCTGGGAGAAGCCTGGTCTGCATGGGGGTTTGAGGGGCTGGCCTGCCTTACTCCCCTGAGGAATAAAACAAGACAACCTGTTAAGCAGTGGCAAATTGACTTGCAGCCACGGGGTCACAATCTGATCTCACAGCCTTTTCAGACTAATATTGAACCTCACAGTCTCTCAGGCTACAGTGAGTGGTTTGCTTCTGACTACAGCATGCAGCACTTGGACCAGTCACAGCAGGGAAATCCACATCTGGGGCCAGTTGAGTAAAGTATTGTACAGAAGTAAAATTTTGTTACTTGAGTAATACATTAAACTGATAACCTTGGTTACTATTGGTTACTACTTGGATACTTATTCTTAACAGGAAATATAAACCAATTAATGAATTAAAATAGAGTATTATCAATTATGCTACCCAACAGAATAAAGTAATTACATAATAAGGTCTCAATATAATCCAGTAATATAATATATATGATTTTGAATTGGCCCATCTGCATAATGTGTACTTTTGGTATTTTAAATATATTTTGATGCTAATACTTTTGTACTTTTACTTAAGTAAGTGGTTTTGAATGCAGGACTTTTACAGAATATATTTACACTGTAGTAATGCTACTTTTACTCAGGTAAAATATGTGAATACTTCTTCCAACAATGCCTGAGGCATCTCCTCCAAATCACTGGAGAAAAACATCCAGTCTCATGAAAGACACTAAAACACTGTTTAGTATTTCAGTGTCTGTTAATGACAAAGATAATTAGCACCATTACAGATGTCATGAGCATGATCATTATATGCTGAATAAAAATAAATGATGACACAAGTCATGATAATGGCATCAGTGATAACCATTACAATGTTGATGACTATGGCTAGCAAATGTCTAACCTAAACGTATATACTGCATGCTGACTGGAGTGTGAGAGCAAGAGAGCACAAATAATGTGTGCATGTGTGAAAGGGACCAAGGAAAGAAGCCAAATGCATTAAATCATAGAGTTGCTGTAAAAGCACAGGTGCAGGCACACACTACTTCCAGCAGTCATTTCATTCTCACAAGCAATACACCTCAGTCATTTCATGAATCTATGTTTTTATAAACAAAAACAAATATTGCACTTTGTTGTATAATATAGGCAACTTGATATATTCCTTAGGGCACATCAACAGCTCAACAAACTAGCACTGCACATATTTGGGCAATAAGGCTGATTTTACAGCATTATTTGCCTAAGTTTGAAAATAAAGTATGATAAAGGTATTCGCCACTCCTGATTTGCTCCTTAAATCATCCTTCCTAAATGGACAATAAAACTAACCAAGTCGTCAACTGAGCCACTATTCCCAGAAATCTAGAAAAGGAGAAATGACAGTGCGTAAACGTGCGTAAACGAAGTTGATCGCAGCCAACAGAACGAGAATCCCCCACAGAAACCTCTGTCCTCTGCAATAAGGCGCTGCAGTTTATTTAGGCGAGAGGATGAGGAGGATAACGAACAGAGTTGTTAGTGACTTTTTACACAGCAATATTCTTGCCCTCAACCGTTGCCGTATTAAGCTCGATTTCACGCATCGTGTTGCCTATAGCGCAACACTGCGGGGGGAAAGTGAGCCTCTCACAGCCACTCTCTGGGGCTGCAGCGCGCTGCAAAGCCCAAGTAAGCACTACAGCAGTGCAGCACTTTCACAGTACTGTTAGCCGAAAGACATGTAGAAATTAACTCATCTTACCGAGGATGCACCCACAAGTAAGGTGCACGCCAGGATGACGCAGCCAACGTTCATCTTTGCAAAACGTGTTACAAAAGGCTAAAGATAAGAGTCTTCTTCGCCAAATACACCTCAGTAATTCCCGGAGCGCTGTTTCTTCTTCTCGGGTGCTGAGTGAGAGACCGTCCCTACTTGTCTGGCGCAAAAGTGCCGCTGACAAGAGATGCTGCGCTCCGTCCAGAGGAAGCCGGTGCCCATTGGATAACAGCGTCACTACAACCCCTCCCACCGCACGGCGGGCCAGGCACAGCAGTGTGCACTATCTGCGACTCTCTGTGATGATGCCCCGTACTCTCCTGGGATATATTGGTTAAAAAAAGGCATTTTCCAGGCTATTTAGATTCATATTTTAACTTCAGATGGGGCAAAGGCGGGTCTAGCGGAGAGAGTGACAACCAACCATCCGAGTCTTTTCATGTGTTCATCAGCTAACTGGAGTCTATTTCACACCCCAGTTCCCCCCTCTGCCCCTGATCCACGCTATGGCAAGAGCTGCCGAGTTATTAGCTTTTTATTAAAGCTGTTTTGATAGACCACTGCTGCATAAGACTTTGATGGTGAATGTAAGGTGAAAATGATATAAAGTCCAGTGAATAAGCAGCCTGAGTGATGGACTAACCTGAAGGCCAACTCAATTATTCCATTTTTCAGTCTAAACATTTTTTAACAGGTGAAATGATTTCGCTGTTGTCTGCCATTTATTGTTGTGAGGAATTTCCTGCCACCATCTTATTGCCTAGTAATCTGATGTCTATCAGAGAGAAGAATGAATAAGCAGGATAAATATGGATTACATGTCTGGCCCTATTTTTTTTGTTGTTGTTTGTTGAGCTTTTTTACAAAATACTGTTTGAGACTTATATAAAACGTATAAAACGTTTATAAACATAAAAGAGAATGACATCAGGTTCATAAATGTACAGTTTCTGCGGTCTGAAATGAAGCCTGGGAAAGTGTGGACTGTGCCTTTAAATCATCTCACAATTTAATAATGTTGACATTTCTAAAGCCTCAGATCAGTGCCTCAATTTCCATATCTGAGAGGTCATGACAATTTAATCCCATCAAAAGGAATAGGACAGTATTGCAGTGTCAATCAACACAGCCCAGTGTCTTCCCCTGTCACTGCCATTCACTGTGCTGCTTTATTTTCAGCATTAACTCCTTCAATATTGAAAAAATGATAATTTTACGGTTTCTTTCCTGTAAACGGTATCTTCAAAATAAACAGCTCGAGGCTGATAATTAAGTAGTACTCCTAGTCAAGTTGACTACAGCTTTTTTCTTTCTTTTTCTTTATATAGTGCCAGCTCAGTGGGTGTTTCTGTCCAGAGGGCAGGATTTTTAAGGTCAGCGATATCAGAATACACTCCACTCATCTCTCTTCAGGGCATTGTGCTTCTGCTTTTTATTACACCCTGGTAAACTTGGCAAAGGAACTGTATGATAAGGAAAACAACTCACACCTTGTACAATAAACAATGACTCGTAAAGACTTTCACATCTTTGTATCAGTCACTGTCATTTCCTCACATGGGACCAGCTGCTGACAGGAAGGAGGGTTAAGAAGGAAAAGAGCTCCGAGTTCCAGTAAAAAAATATCTGAATGTGCTAAATATGGCACGTCCTCAAGTAAAAAAAGACACTTGCTAGCAGTGCAACCATATTTCCCTGCATTCAGAAATCAGAGAAGGCCATGGTCATGCTGTTTTAACTTTGACCCTAATTAGCAACAACAGAGTACAGTGCATAGAGTGACCATGACCAGTTGACCCCCCACCCCACTACCCGTCTGGCTCCGCAGAACAAACACAGTGATATTCATGTGAAATTATTGTTTTGCTGAATTAGTACCCTGAAGAAGGGCCCGACTGATTCTCTGCTCAGTCAACTCCACTTGGCTTGAAGGTAGCCTGCCAGTTTCGCAACCCAAGTAAATTATTCCTCTCAAGTATCGAGCATTTGCCTAATAAAAATACCATCTGGGCACTTGAAGTGAATTGGTTTAAGGCAGTGCTGAATTATTAAACAAATCTCACAAAATGGATCCCAGTTCCCTTTTTATAGGAGGGAAAGACATTACTGTAGGAACGCCTTACCATAGACTATACAATCTGTCAAATTCTACTTTCCATTTGTTATTTCATGAATTGCTTTTCAGTTTTTAGTGAAGTAATTTGTAAAGAGTTATATGTTTCTTTCAAGTATCTCCTAATGTCTTGGTTTCTCTCTCTCTGTGTCTCCTATTTTGGCTTGTTTGGACTCCACAAGCAACATTCATTAAAGGTGGGGTATACCATGACAAATACTATAATATAGAGCGAACAACTACACAGCAAGTAATGCAACTAATGTAGCTAGGCTATGGGTTAGCAAACAGTCACTACAGTTGCTGTGAAGCAAACGTGCAGAGAGGACAAGACTGCTACAATAGCTATCATCACAACAAAAGCGTATCTTGGTGAACTAGAAAGTAAGGTAAAAATAAATCTGTGGGCAAGTCATTTAACACTATACCTGACACATAAATCATGGCTGGAACAGCTGGAATAGTGTTGTGTGGCTTGGTACAAGCCACTTTGTTTCCCATTTACAGAGCCAGGGCTGAGCACAAACACCAGATTTTTTGTCAGCGCACACACAGAATGGACAGCTAGTGGAGATAGTCACTGCATTTGACAAAAAAGAAGTGTGTTAGATTAGAATTGCATATTGCACCTTTAAGAGGCAAAATTTTGATTCATACATTTTGTTTGGAGAAGTGCACATTTTAACAGCACTGCTTTTTGTATAGCATTTTTGATCACTGCACAAACTTTGTATGGCCTCACTGGGAATGTAATGGTCCTGATTTCATAAATTAGGGCCAACAAGATCACTTGGGGCAGGTACCACTGTAATAATTTGGGAAGACATTTAACTTGCTAAAGACTTATTTTCATGACACACTTGTTGCTTAATCAACCAGGTGGTCCCAGCATACAGTCCAAAAAAAAAAGAAGGGAGGCTTGCAGAACTGATTAGTGTATCTCACTATCGGTCATGTGGCGGCCCCTGCCTAGTCTGCTTGTGTGTGTGTGTGTGTGTTCAATGTCTACTGTATTTACCTATGTTGTCTTTAATGTGCCAGAGAAGCCAGACTGCCGCGTCCAACCGGGTTATTACAAATTGTGGGATGGTCTGTTTTGTTCAGGATGGGATCAGTTAGTTTTTGGTTCCTTTTAGATCAAATAAATAGTAATTTTGGACATTTGACCACAGCCTATGTCAAGTTTGCCTAATTTAATTTCAGGTTTTGTCATGTGGTGCACAGGGATGGTTGGTGTGCACGTGCATAAAGCATGCTTTGGGGCACCTTCAGCGAGCCTTCCTT
Source organism: Micropterus dolomieu (assembly GCF_021292245.1). Lineage (NCBI taxonomy): Eukaryota > Metazoa > Chordata > Actinopteri > Centrarchiformes > Centrarchidae > Micropterus > Micropterus dolomieu. The sequence goes on from NC_060167.1 coordinate 30,856,602, forward strand.
TGTGTTTTTGAAGTAAACATTTGTTTGCTTGTTCATGATTGATTGAGTGTAACTTGAATGATCTGTGTGGAGTTTTCACATGGGTTTGGTTTAAAATATTTTGTTGATTATTATTTCCTATCTTGGTGTTGATGGGGAGAGTTCTAGTCCTGGTGTCAGTTACTGTTTATGCTAGTAACAGATGGGCCAGGTGACAGGTGTGTGTTCTCTTGTGCGCAGCCTATTTGTAAAGCAAAGTTTTCCTTTGTAGACTGTATCTACGTTCCTCTTTGAGTTTGTCAGTTGATCTTTGTAGTGTTGTGGTCAATGTGGCTGAAGCTTTGTCTGGATGATATTTGTGGCTTTGGGAGGGTTGCTATAGTTCACTAGTTGCCCCCCTGACCCATTGGGCTGTAATGCATAAGCACCCACCACAAGACTAGAAGGGAGATTAGGCAGTGGGGCTTGGTGTTTAGGTAGCAGTTAAACACCAAACTGGTTGAGGGTTAGTCCTCTTATGGCTAACCTGGAAACTTTGCTGTGAGGCTGTTCTGAGCCCATAGTCAGTTTCACCAAACACAAACACTCAGTTCACTGGTTAGTTCGGTTACTGTTTTGCAATATTGCTATCATATTTTAGACCTCCAGAATTCTGTTCCATCATAGATCTTGAAGACAATTAATCACATCAAATGCTTCTTCATTTTCAAACAGCCTGGTTATCCTGAATAAAAAATGTAGAGTGCATCCATATTTGAAACTATTTGACTTATTGTAGATTAATGGAAGTACAAAAACACTGTTTTTGGCTGAAGACTCAAAGGGTTAAAAATATTTTTAATTCCTCAATGGACCAAAGTCATACAGCAGATCTTAATTTTATAAGCTTATTTTGTCACTGTAAATTTTAATGCAATAAAAGATACTTCTTCATTCTTTATCTGGCAGCAGTCCATGTTAACTGATGGCCAAAGTCATGTATGTATGTATGTATGATATTGTATCAATTACAAAACCTTCTAGTCTAATAATGCTAAAGATGTTGGTTTTTTTAAAAGCTACTCTGTATGTAGATCATTTGTTATAAGCCTGCCAGCTCATTACTATTATTAAGCCTGCCAAGCAGATGAATGTAGCAGATCAAATGAGAACCCAAAGAATTGATATCACGCTTGAACAGATAATTATTAGGTCTACTGTACTCATCATATCATCCACACAAATGCACAGTAGGACAGAATCTGTATGTGTGAACTTTGCTTTCAACAGATACATTCACTAGTTGTAAAAGCCACAGAGAGTTCATCACCACAAGGTTTACAGAGATGCCAACGATGATGCAACTATCGCATCGCTACGTTGTCAGCTGTGCGGGGAAGTGAAACTTTCCTCACTGCTGACCGAGGAGAAAACTTCACAGATATTTCCAGAGTTATGTGACAGCATAGTAAAATAAACAAAACTCTCCAGATTCATTTTAATCTCTCTGAAAGAGGAGAGAATAGTGTTTCAAAAATGTGTTACTGTACAATGCATTTCTGAAATATTTGGAGGTTTTTCAGGCTTTTCAATGAGACAGGTGATTCAAAGGAAGCCAATGTTGCAGCCACTAGCAGTATATCTAATGATGCCTCTGAAATCATTTTAGTGACCACGTATAAAGCAGAATTTTCAGTTTTCTACATTCAATGCAACTGTGCTAGAATCAGTTTTTTTTGTGTGCAATCCACACAATAACAGCGCAATATATTGTTTTATTGCAAGGCAGTGCATTATGTATTGAAAGGCCCACTTTGGTACAACATATTGTTTGGTCTTTTGACATGTAGTGAGTAGCATGCTGTAACAATAATTTATTAATGTTTTTTTCCCTGAAGATTCAGGTCGATGTAGTTTTCGGTGTATGAATATCAAATTGATGCACACCGAGAAAATGAAAAAAGGCAAAGGATGGCAAGCTCCATTAAACTGTAACACAAATTCTGCACAAACTCCACAACCCTCCTCGCAGACTTTCAGGAACTGCTGTTCTGTTTTACCTGCTCCTCCTGAATGAATGAAATATTGATATGTGTACAACAGAAATGCCTTCAGACCACAGGAAGAAAAGGATATATCAGTAAAAGACCAAAGTAAACATTTACTCAACACCTTGAGAGGAGCAACGGATGTAAAATGAATATAAAGCAATTTCACCCATGATCTGATTTTTTAATTTAGCTAAGATTAGATCATATTTCAGTGCTATGTTTCAGTGAGTTTCACACAAATTTCAACAGTAACAGCAGATTCTTCTGCCTCCATAGGGCCAGGACAATAGAATCCAGATAAATGGGAGGAACATAGTCTCGGGAAGTGGCGGCCCACCTCAAGGGGCCTCACACCCACCCCCAAGTGGCTCATGTATGCTATATTTTCACATTTATTCAATTTTTTCAATACCACCAATGACATGATACATATTTGCACCTTTGTTTAAATTATTTTGAGCAGCGCTGGTTTACTGTTTCTGATTCAGTGGCACATGGTGAAGTTCTGCCAGAAAGTCAATTCAAACTATGTCTCAGAGTCAGAAAAAATTGCCACTTAACTTACTAAGAACCAAATATCCTCAAGAATTGACAGAGGCCACAACACAGGTGTCTTCAGCAGAGGCGGACAGCCAAGCAGCAGCTAATGGCTGCATCAGCAGAGCAACAGTTAGCATCCGAGGAGAAGGGATGTGTTGTGGGCAACAGCACACAAGCAGCAATCAATGTCTACTGCAATCAAAATGGTGGAAGCTAGTCTAGCTGAATTTGATTGCCCTTTCGAGCCAAATGAATTTAGGATTGTGCAACATTTCAGAACAGAACAATTCACCCGTGCATTCAAACCAGGCGGGTTTGATAAATTCCTGTGGCTACATTATGTGAAAGACTCTGTTTGTGTATTGTGCATTTCATGTGTCATAGCAGTGGAGAAAAAAATTGTGAAGACAGTGCCAGACCTGACAGCCCTTTTGTTAAGGGTAGATTTACAAGCTGGCGCAAAGCCAACCAAATATTCATGAGAAATCGTAGTTTCACATTGATTCAATTCAGACAGTGGCTGCTCTTGGTCACACACAAAACTCTGGCCTACTATCAGACATACCTGCCAAGGAACAGAGCCGGGTAAGGAATATACTGGAGCTGTTGTTCAGATGTGTTTATGAGATGGAATTCTTCCATAAAGGTCAGGTTGGAACAGGCTTGAAATTACCCGAACCTTTTAATCCGTGTATGATTCCTTAATATACAGCTCGCCGAATTAACTAATAACAGTCCTGCCATTCTTGGTCACCCGAGAAAGAACTGAGTTTCAGACATTTAATTTCCTGCATTCTGGTGAATTATTCTGTACCAATTTCTGCCTTTTCGGCATTAATTTATGGTGGAAATGTTTAGATCTTTGGCTTGGGGAAGTAATGTCTTTTAATACGCATGTAGCACTTATTCACATTAATGATAAATGTATTTATATTATTTATAAACTCCTGGACTTTAATAGCTCCTGCGTTTCAGCAGGTTTTATGCTCATGTTCAAAACTTTCTGCAAATTCAAAATCTATCCCACATATCTGTATGCTGTCATGTCGAGAAAAATCTGTACTATAATGAGAATAAAGTCATAATATTTAAAATATTTCTACCTGCGTAGAAAAATACAGGCTGCAGTATAATCTCTAATTCCTAATTCTTATCATTTCAAGTTGTAAGTTTCAACTTACTCTTTTTAGCAAATATCTCTCATGCTGACTGTGAATACAATGTAATCTGTGTTCAATAAAGCAGTAGTCATACACTGTTGGGTAATTGGGAATTGTTGGATCTGTTCCCTGCTCTATATATAAAAAGTGCAATGAGATGAGTTTTGTTATGAATTGGCACTACATACGGTAAATAAAACTGAAACTGAATACATTAGAAATAACAAACCTGGATTTTAACATTTACCTAGCCAGGTAAAACTCCTGAATTCCTTAGTGAAAATATATGGCTGCTTATTGTAAAAAGACTCACCAAAGACATAAAATGAAATAATAAACTCTATATTTATATCAAAATGTATCTCTACATTAACTAATCCTCTGTTTCACTGCTCATGCCTAAGCATCAGCGTTAGCTGATAATTAGATAAAATATGGATATAGTGGTGATGAAATGATATGATGGGCTATCAGCTAGCTAACATTAAATGACTCATTTTAAGTAAAAGAAACGCTAATTTGATGCTTCAGTCGCGTGAATACATTCACTGCATGTGTTCACACAACGCGAGAAGGCGATTAGAACGATTAGAACCTGTGAAAATTTGCTCGAGTTGGAAATTTTCAACTCACGTGAAGGCCTTCACGTCGCCGGCACCGCCCGACAGGAAATCGCGACTCTACGCGTCTTTGCATTGACTTTGTATGTAAACTCACCGCCCCGAACGCTCGCTTCGCTTTCGGTCTGAATGCACAGTTAAGGTAGGAAAGTTAAGTGTTTTAAGGCTGCTAGATAGCTAAGTACTGACATTAACTTTCCAGCCTGTGGTGCACTGAACTGGAGCAGCTAACGTCAAAGTTAGGAAACGGTATGGTCCATTTTAGGGGTATTTTAAGATTCTTGAATATAAGGCATGAATATGGGAAATATATTGTAATATATACAAATGCAGGTAAGAAAGACCCCCCAGAACTGTTGTTTTTGCCTCTTTTGGGGGGGTCCAAGCCTTAATTAGGTACTTCTGCACCTCAGATTAAGAGCAACATGTCTGAGCAGTTTTCTGATCTTCAGGCGCAATTGAAGGAAATATGTGCAGGGCAGGCATTGTATGTGCACTGCAGTAACCATTCTCTAGACCTCGTGTTACAAGTTGCACATAAAGGTGATCCTAGTGGCTGATACACTGAACTTTGTCAATGTGTCATCAAAGACTCATGAAAAATCTGTATATGGTTTGTTCTTTGATTATTTCATTTCAAAACCAAATCAGAAAAACCAAAAAAAAACCAAAAAAAAAAAAAATCCGATACAGATCGGATCTTTTTAGATGCGACCTGAGTCTGGACACTCTCGCGACTTTGACGTCACTCTAGAGCAGCTGTTGTCACATTTCTGCTGTTGAAGGAGCCATAGTGAATGAAAAAGCTCCACAAAAGCCATTATTATACATATAGCTCTCTTTCTTCTCTACCTTGCTATGATCTGCTCACAATTTCCCTCTCTTACACCTGAAATCCACCACACTGCGAGCTCTCTTCTAAGTTATGTGCATGATACTTGTCCGAGCAGACACAGTGGGGAGGGAGAGACAAAGAGAGAGAGAGTTGTGGGGCTGTTGCGTTGTACAGTGCCAGAAACCATAATGAAAAGGATAGAAAGTTGTGAACACAGAATTCGCGAGAAATGTGACCCGTGGGAGAACAATGAAAAACAGCAGTCTCCTGTGAGCTAACTGGAGCTAACCTCTGTTGCTTCTTGTTAACTTCTGTAGCCTAGAACAGCGTGCTGCGTGTGATGTCGTGTTATTCTTCTGCGCATGCGGGTCACTTTCAAACTTTCAAAAAAAAACGGATCTGGGGAAAGAATTGAGCATTAAGGCCTGCAGTCTGAACAGTAGCCTGTGACCGGTGTTGTATCCCTACTGGTTTTAAAACTAAATGGCTGCTGGACACGTGTGCCTGTTGCAACGGCTGTGGTCTGTGTCAGGCTTCATCCAACCAGAGAAATGATCACCGACCCTCCGCAGCAACCAGGTCGCTCCCGCAACCTCCTCTCCCTCGCCCTGTCTCAGTCCAGGGCCCCACTCCCTACTATGGGTTATGTTGGAACCGGCACACTGGAAGGTCAGTGGTCGTTCCCTCTGGCTGGATGAAGTCCTATACTCCTGATTTTACACATAGTCTAATCCACGTGTCACTGCAGCGCCGCACAACTTTCTAAATTCTTCCATCTCATAAAGAAAATAAAGGTCAGGTTGGAACAGGCTGAACGAAAATTACCTGAACCTTTTAATCCGTGTATGATTCCTTAATATACAGCTCGCTGAATTAACTAATAACAGTCCTGTTTGCTGTGTACCATTGGATGTACTGACAACTATCACTGAATTAATTTGATACTAGAGAAATCTTAAAAACCGGAGGATTCTGAGGCAACTTCTAAGGCGTTCCTCTTCCTGTCCCAGTTGCTAGTGAGTTACAAACGGTGAGCCTCCTGTTTTTCTAACTAAAGCCCACCTATGATGATGTTCAAGCTCATTTTAATTACATTTAATCAGGCACCAGCACATTAAATATCAAAATCAATATTTTTCCAGGCACCGCCATCCCCCAAGTGTATCTGCTGCAGGTTTATCAAGTGTAACATAAAGCTACACAAATCGGATCATTAAATATCAACATTTCTCTGTTTCGGTTTCAATAAGAAAAACAATTTTTTGGTTTTTCTGATTTGGTTTTGAAAGAAAAGAAAAGAAAAGAATGAACCATGCACGGATTATCAAAAGTGCAAGGACATTTTTAATCACTTGGTGTTGATGAAGTGTTGACCAAAATCTAAGGTCTGTGTCCCACCAGGTGGTGCGTGTGCACTAAAACAATCTAACGCATCTGCTCTACCTACGCTACTGTCATAGCAACCATGGACTGTAGTAAAGAAGTGGACATAGCACTACCATGTCACCCACTGGTTTGTGGACTACCATTTTAAAGCCTCAAGTTTGGCATTTTGGACATTGCTGCCTTGGAACCAGAAGTGATCATATTTGGACGAGATGGTGGAGCTGAGGAGGGATAGTCAGGTCGCCATGGTAGCGACTTGTCAATCACAAGGCAACCATGCCCTGGGGCCATAATTTACAAAATGAACATCATGCTGTGTTGTAGGCAAGGCCACCAAAAGCTTTTTTTCATTTAATTTAATATGTACAGTTTTCATAAGTTTTCAAAAGTGGAGACGCAATCTAGACACTCTGCTGTCACTTCTCTAGGCTAGTTCTCTCACACAAATGAGGGAGCGGTGCCACAATGCGTAGCTTTAATGTTGGAAGCTGTGCGCAGTTGACATTAGCTAACAGTCATGTAACTTAACTTACACATTAGCTACATAGCTTTATGTGGCCTGTTTCATCATTATTTATCACAAGCAAAAATGTAACTTAGGAACAAGTTCTAATCACATTCCCTGTCCCCTCAATCTCTCACTAAGTTAACACTACTTTAACTACTTTCTTCAATATGTTAACTAAATCAGGTAGCTAGGTGGGTGGCAAATACCAGTGCAGCAACTGAAATGAATGCCCTGAAACATAACATAACATAACCTTGCTAGCTTTGCTAGTGGCAACAAAAGTTTAAAGAGGTTCTATTATCCTTTTTGGATTTTCCTTCTCCTTTATTAAGTTATATATCTTTTCTATCTAAGTCAAAAAGCCCAAAGTACACCCCAAAGGTAGTTCCCATCTCAGCTCATTTGTAGTTCCGCTGCTTCCCTTTGATGACACAGCAAAAAATGCGAGTCATACTGCTCGCCTAGCGGCAAGTCAGACATGCCCTCAAAAACACAGGTGGAAAAACATTCTGAGCTGCAGCACACAGTGACAAGACGTCTGCCTGCTGCCTCTCCTCTGCCTGCCAAACTTTAGCTACCCTCCAGGCAGTCAGTGGACATAAAGTTGTTACTGTGACGTAGAGACAGCTCAGTTAAAACTTTATGGATGAAAGATACATTTGTTACAAATTAATAACTCACCACTCTGAAACTCTTGCTCCAGTCTCTAAGCTGGAAAGGGGAACGTGTACAGCTGAACTGAAGCCGTGTTTACCGGCTTTTCAGGACCCGCCATACTCTTCTTTTGATTAGCTAGTAGTCCTTAAGTAGGAACTGCGCATGTGCAACTTCCAACAAAGATCTTGTAGAGGTAAGATGTATCACTCCATAGCTAAAACGAAGTGTTCAACCATGTAAACCTGTTCTGGTACGACCCCTAAATAAGATTTTTAAAATGAAAATGAGCATAATATGACATCTTTAACATGGTTCTAGCTGTCTCCGTAAGCATTGCACTACAGAATTTACAGATGTGTGTTTTCTTCTGGACGTTGTTTTGTAGATAAATTCTTGACGGTTTAGGTATAATTTTACTATAATAGAAAATTATTTTATTTATATTACATTACAAAAAGACCGATCTCACACCAATGATGCCTGTCAGTGGTGTAGTCTAGGTTTTTTGAAGTGAGTATATTGTGATTTTTCCCTCCCAGCCTCATACTCACTCATCCCAGAGCTAACCGTCCCATAAGCACCACTACACTTACTAATACAAACAGTATGTATGTACTGTATATGTAATAGAGAGCATTCTGAAGGACTGAGGCTATGTGTTATCTACACTGCAAAGACTTTAACAGCCAATGAGAGTTACAGGTGGGCAAGGGCATCACTTTGTGTTGAAAAGTGGTAGAGACAGACAGGGCTCAGATTAGAGTTGTGACAAAACACTTTGCATACGAGACGTGACAATCCAGAATATTGGGGGCATGAGAACGACTCTAGAAGATATTTTAATCCTATTTAAAAGAAATATTCATTGATGAAAATATAAGATAGGTGTTCTCCTCCAGAAGATTTTGAGCATGAAACACTTAATTTCCTGCATTCTGTAAACATTTCTCTGCAGCAATTTATGGTGGAAATGTCTTTCTTTATATAAAGGGGAACACAAAATTCAGGTGGCAGGTGACAATTCAGAATATAAAATAATAATTGAATATAATGCAGTAATCAGTAAATTTAGGGGTTTTTTTGCTTAAGTATTTTTTGGAAAATGAAGATCTGTTTGTTTTTCTATATTTACATAGCATTGTAAGTTTTGTTATTGTGCCAAAAAAAACCTTTCTCATAGCACTTACATTTGTTATTTAACATATCTTCTTGCAAGCTATTTTTCAGAACATTTTCAACAAATGTTTTCAAGTTCTCAAGTGGTGGGGACATGTCCCCAGTGTACACCTATGCTTGGTGCTCTAATGTTAAGTGTTAATAACCATCTAACTCAGCCAGTTAGGAGCCTTAGATGTCATATGAATCTGGTCCCTGGAGCATACGTTTTATCAGCTGGCAAATGTTAGCTGTAACTATAATGAACAATAATGGAAAGCTGAGGCTTATTGCAGGCAATACCCAGAAAATCTTGACAGTTATTAAGCCAAAATGTATACTTTTGTTAAATGTGATTGTTATTAAACCATGTTTTATGTGTGGTAGTGAAGTCATTTTAAAGTTAATTGCACTTAACCAGTAACAACTATTTGTGTTGGGGTTGTTTTCTTTTATGGCCTAAAGCACAGAAGAGGAGGCAGCATGCTCAAATACTTAGTTTGAAACTTTCAGAACTTTATTTCAGTTTTATAACATGGCAGGATATTTATCCCATACTCCCTGTTCCTGCATTTCACTTGACCTTGTTTCCATGTAGGAGGTATGGCTATTTGACTGCAGTCTTTCATGAAGGCCACAGTAAACTGTCTTCAGCAACATCACCTTGTTAGCTGAGTTTGGCTGTTCCTCACCCAGTTGTATTCCTCCTACACAGCTGTTTCTGTTTCAGTTAATGATTGTGGTTCAACCTACTAGAACTTAGAAGAATGATACTGTTTTGAAGGCAAAGAGTGGTCACACTCAAAATTTTATTTGATTTAGATTTTTTTCTGTTCAGTGTTGCATCTGCTAATTGATATTTATAATCTATTATCATGTGTATTTTTGACCTGCCTGTATATACCCAAACACACACACACACACACACAAACACACACACAGCCTATATCTATATTTCTATCTTAATCTCTATCTCTTTATCTATACATAAGACCACCAAGAATCCCCTACTCAAAATATGTTCCCGCAGGTATAGGGACAGAATCAATAGGCATTGGGTCAGTTGTTTTTCTCAGAGACTATATGACTGTGGTTCAGAAGTAATGACACAAGGTTACGGGCTGTTCAACATATTTAACACAGAGGTATGAGCCCTTGAAGATGCCTGTATCCCTAACCTTTTGACTGCCATTTCAATATGATTGCCTGATAGGTGCACGAAGAGTGGCTCGACGGTGATGGATGACAGTGGATGTCATTTGATTTTCATTTGAAACGGAACACCAAAATCTACTCTGCCTAATTAACCTCTCTGTCTGTTTCCACTTGGTATACTACCACAGAGACAAAAATCTCTGAAACAACGTACCCATAACATATTTCACAGACAATTTGTAGTCTCCTAGAGATACATTTATATAGTAGTGATTTGTTCTTATTATAATTTTTTGGGAGAAACGCAGTTGCGGCATGTATCACATTCCTTGGCAACATTTTTTCAAGTGTAGGAAGCACTTAATCTATGTAGCACAGATGTGTCGTAGGGAGGCACTGGGATAGAGGACTTTGACATCAGAGTCTGAGGTTCGCATGCTGAGTCCTGTGTGTGGTTAGGTTTATGAAACAAGAGTACTTTGGTTAAAATTAGAGAATAAGGCATTTGGCTTCTTCCTGTGAGTGATGAGGTCCTATACATTTACTGCCAAAGAACAGTTAGGGTTATTTTCCTTGGTTTTAATTAACATTAAAAGGTAAAATGTGAAATATGTTTTTGTTTAAAACATTCATGAAATGATTAACAGTTTCGACGTTATGTCAAAGGCATCTATGCATTGTGTTGCAGAAATACTGTATCTACTGAAGTTAGCATGCTAACCAGCCAGCTATGGTTGGAGTAGGAATTTGACAGGTGTAGAGTTGTCTCAGTTCTTACACCTAACATTTAAAATGACAGTTATGATATGTTTCCTCATTAATAGAAAAAATAATCCAAGCGGCATTACGTTTCAGTGTGAATGTACTTGCTTTTGCAAATTAGTAGTACATCCTAACTTTTAGAAGACAGTGTTGATGATACAGTGTTGGAAATATTTGAAGCAGCCTGACATTTTAAGAATTTTTTGGTTTTTAGAAACTAAGTTGAGTTCTCAGGGAGAAACGAGACTGTTACAAAGCGTGCTCCACATATTTAGCATTGCACTCCTATAATATTGTCTGACTCATGATAGACAGTTTCAAAAAACTAAAAGGATCAAAACCAATGCAGCAGAACTAATGATATCATCTTTTTTTTTCACGCATTCCTCTTCCTTCAGACCCTACAGACGCTGACTCAAGTGGCATCACTTGAGGAAATGTATCAGATTTCATCAGCTCCCCCTAAAACCACAAAAGGCTTTAAACATTTTCTTTTCACATATGCAATAGTACTCCCCAAGACCTGTAAACAGATTATGATGTATCATATCTGTGATGTATATGTACAGTATATGGATGCAGTGTGTGTGTGTGTGTGTGTGTGTGAGAGAGAGAGGTGTGAACACTGAAATTTTCAATATTTAAAAAATATTCTTCAAATCCTGATGTAGTCACTAGAGACCCTATAATTACTCTTATTACACACTGCGTAGTTGCATTAGGCAAATTAAGCTTAAGCAAAGAAATGCAAGCACAGCTTTTACATGACTGCATTGTGTAGTGTTGCATGGGGGTGGGGGGGCTTAATTAATAAAAGAAGCAATCTTGAGGGAAGTTCTATTCAATAACGGCAGCCCCACAAGTTCTAATTGTCTCTGGAAAAAAATGCAATAACACATAAAACTGTTCTGTGAATAATTCAGGAGCAGAATGCATAAATAGTGGATTAGGCTTGATTTAATTATGTCTGTGTGAAAGCAGAGCCTGGCGTTAAACAAACAAACACAGGCAACTGGAATGAAGCAGTTCAGCACCCAAGTGGCAAGGCCTTGCAAAGGAGCCAAAAACAGGCATCTGTAGACATCAAACACAACTAGCAGCATTTAACTGGGGCCAGACAGAAAGACAGGTACAATAGACTCAGCTCCACTTCTCATTGTTGCGTAGAGAATTGGATGGGATTCTCTCACAGGAGTGTATCCAACATCATTTTCATGGGAAGTCCATTGTATTGTTTACTTCACAACACTATCCTCTGTATTCTCATTTGCACGCATCAGGTGATATTTATTTCACTTTGATGAAAAAACAGTTTACTTTGCAATGGTAGTCTTATGACTGAGCATTGTTTTCCTGACAACTTCTATAATGTCAAATCTTTGCCTGTTCTAGGGTCTAATGTACAGGTGCTGGTCATATAATTAGAATATCATCAAAAAGTTGATTTATTTCAGTAATTCCATTCAAAAAGTGAAACTTATTGTATAGTGTATACATCCATTCCACACAGACTGATATATTTCAAGTGTTCATTCCTTTTAATTTTGATGATTATAACTGACAACTAATGAAAACCCCAAAATCAGTATCTCAGAAAATTACAATATTGTGAAAAGGTTCAATATTGAAGACACACTCTAATCAGCTAATTAACTCAAAACACCTGCAAAGGCCTTTAAATGGTCTCTCAGTCTAGTTCTGTAGGCTACACAATTATGGGGAAGACTGCTGACTTGACAGCTGTCCAAAAGACGACCATTGACACCTTGCACAAGGAGGGCAAGATACAAAAGGTCATTGCTAAATAGGCTGGCTGTTTACAGAGCTCTGTGTCCAAGCACATTAATAGAGAGGCGAAGGGAAGGAAAAGATGTGGTAGAAAAAAGTGTACAAGCAATAGAGATAACCGCACCCTGGAGAGGATTGTGAAACAAAACCCATTCAAAAATGTGGGGGAGATTCACAAAGAGTGGACTGCAGCTGGAGTCAGTGCTTCAAGAACCACCACGCACAGACGTATGCAAGACATGGGTTTCAGCTGTCGCATTCCTTGTGTCAGGCCACTCTTGAACAAGACACAGCGTCAGAAGTGTGTCGCCTGGGCTAAAGACAAAAAGGACTGGACTGCTGCTGAGTGGTCCAAAGTTATGTTCTCTGATGAAAGTAAATTTTGCATTTCCTTTGGAAATCAAGGTCCCAGAGTCTGGAGGAAGAGAGGAGAGGCACTTAATCAACGTTGCTTGAAGTCCAGTGTAAAGTTTCCACAGTCAGTGATGGTTTGGCGTGCCATGTCATCTGCTGGTGTTGGTCCACTGTGTTTTCTGAGGTCCAAGGTCAATGCAGCCGTCTACCAGGAAGTTTTAGAGCACTTCATGCTTCCTGCTGCTGACCAACTTTATG
>NC_060167.1:30869888-30874828 GCF_021292245.1 Micropterus dolomieu
CTGTGTTTTCTGAGGTCCAAGGTCAATGCAGCCGTCTACCAGGAAGTTTTAGAGCACTTCATGCTTCCTGCTGCTGACCAACTTTATGGAGATGCAGATTTCATTTTCCAACAGGACTTGGCACCTGCACACAGTCCCAAAGCTACCAGTACCTGGTTTAAGGACCATGGTATCCCTGTTCTTAATTGGCCAGCAAACTCGCCTGACCTTAACCCTATAGAAAATCTATGGGGTATTGTGAAGAGGAAGATGCGATAGGCCAGACCCAACAATGCAGAATAGCTGAAGGCCACTATCAGAGCAACCTGGGCTCTCATAACACCTGAGCAGTGCCACAGACTGATCGACTCCATGCCACACCGCATTGCTGCAGTAATTCAGGCAAAAGGAGCCCCAACTAAGTATTGAGTGCTGTACATGCTCATACTTTTCATCTTCATACTTTTCAGTTGGCCAACATTTCTAAAAATCCTTTTTTTGTATTGGTCTTAAGTAATATTCTAATTTTCAGAGATACTGAATTTGGGATTTTCATTAGTTGTCAGTTCTAATCATCACAATTAAATGAAATAAACATTTGAACTATATCAGTCTGTGTGTAATGAATGAATATAATATCCCAGTTTCACTTTTTTAATGGAATTACTGAAATAAATCAACTTTTTGATGACATTCTAATTATATGACCAGAACCTGTATGCATGTATGCTTGCATATATTTCCAACAATCTTTATGTGGTGCAGAATTCAGTCAGCACATTGACGTTTATTGATTTGCTGTAAGCAAATATTAGACCTGGCATATGAATAGCTGCATTACCATAGAAATAAGTCTGCATGGGAGAATATGGTCACAACATTAACATCTTCATGGGCACTCATGATTCAAGCTAAAATTTATCACATCACATCATTCAGAGCTACTGCTTCGACCCCAATAAGACCGCAGTTCATTTGCGAATGGCAAAGGTCTGAATTAAAGCAGATGTAGCCAACCTGAGAGGGATATGGGGAGAAATGTGAACTGATTGCAGAGTTATTCTCTGGGCAATGGAAACCAATATGAGGAGCCAACAGTAAGCTCTGTCTACATGTGCTGAATGGCTGATTGAGTTCAGGTGGAAGAATGGGAATTGGCAGCAAGGAAGGCAACACCCCTTTCATCCACAGCCATCCACTTTCATTACAACACATCTTTGAAACCAGCAGCACATAATCACACCTGAAACCTGATCAGACCCAAGAAAATTGCTACTATTCACAGATGGCATCATTGAAAACTTCCAGCCATGTCTGCATTGTGTCCACAATGCATTCAAAGATGTAAAAGTTTGACTATTTGATTTATGCTAATGTAAACTTCACTTTCATCGTTGTCCTTGCATTCAGTTTTCCAGTTTCCATAGTGTAAGCATTGCCATCTTTTAAAGAAACCATGTTCTATTTGCAAATGCTGAAATGAATGGATTCCTTATGTCGAGAGCCGTCAGCCACATAGCCTCCTGCAGCATCTCTCATTGGCAAGACAGTTAAAACTGTGTATGTGTGTCATACATCTTACCCTATTTGAATTTGCACTGCCCTCTGTGTCTCCTTCCAGGTAGAGATATGAAATATTGACTGTTCTCATCTGGACCTGCAGCCCCCAGTCCCCATTAAACCACCACCCCCAGCTACTCCACTATCAAAGTGCTGGCGTAGCAAAATGGAAAGAGGAAAGAGTGAAGGAGTAAGAGGCAGATATATGGGGATAAATTTAGCAGAAAGGGAGGCACACATGAGGAAAAATATGTAAATCAGTAAGCAGTGTGTAAACAAAAAAAACATGTGGGGTGCTATTAAATCAGACCAATAATAAGTGAGAATAAGAAAATGTTGATTGGAATAAAAAGTAAATGCCAAAAAAAAGGAATAAAAGTTAAAAATCTGTGAAAGGACAAAAACTCTCTCCAGCAGTTTGAATGTGAATCTGAAGAGTTCTGGCACTAAGGGTGTGACAAGACAGCTGATTGTGCAGTAAGTGGTAATTATACACCCCAGACTGCGGTCCACTGCTGAGTGACAAATAGTCTTCTTGCTGTATGCTGTATTTTACCATCTCTAAAGCAAAGGAGGGAAGCACTAGTGACCATTCGGAGGGGGTGGAATAAGAAAAACATGCTCAGTCTGTCATTATGATGTTCTCAGTACAGTAAATTCAGCAGCTGGGACAAAGGCAGTTGTTAGCGGCAGAGCCAATTATCTGTACCCAGGCTTTGTTTCCAATTGAAAATTAAAGGGGATAAAGGTAGAGCTCCCATGGCATGCCCAATGATGATGACAGGATATGATGCATAAAAAGCAGCTTTGTGCACAAACAGATGAACTTGAATAGAGCAGAAAAAGAAAAGTTGGCACCGATCAAACACATCTTCCTGGGAAGCAACAAAAGCACAAAGTTAGCAAGACTTTCCTGAATGGTGGCTTCAATTCAGACGTTTTGGATTTAATACAGTCAGTTATTTTCCCATCATGATGAATCACAGAGAGGTAAAACTATGAATTAGGATTGTCTGTCAAATATACTGTATCTCAGATGAAATCCCAAACATCACCAGTCTTATCTGGGCAGAACGCAGATGAACGCTGCATTTTTCAGTATTTATAAAATGACTGACTGACAGCGGTACTTAGGTTGCTATTAAATTAAATGTCAAAATTTGATTCCTCAGCAGACCATAAGTCTGATCATGGAGGAATTTAGATGAGAAGACTGCACCTTGTTACTGATCAACCAAAGGGCTTTGTTCTGCTTTGTGTCTATAAGGCAAAATGAGCCTATTATTTAGCATCAGTATGTGATCTTATCAATATGTAAGACAAAGAACATTTTATCATGAAAAACAAGTATTTGCACGGTCACAATACTTGAAAATATTCTGCATATTCAATATGTGCTGTACACTGTTTGGCTCCGTATTGTGTTTATTATTAATTCAGCAGAGAAACAGTTCATCACTAGTGAAGCCTGAATCATATTTATTCCACCACTGGCATTATTTTTACTGGGATTTGAATTTAAGTTTAATAGTTTTACATTGCTAAGAAAGAAAATTATGTATTAAAACACTCACCAGCCACTTTATTAGGTACACCAGTTCAATTGCTTGTTAACACACATAGCTAATCAGCCAATCACATGGCAGCAACTCAATGCATTTAGGCATGTAGACGTGGTGAAGACAACTTGGTTAAGTTCAAATCGAGCCTCAGAACAGGGAAGAAAGGGGATTTGAGTGACTTTGAATGTGGCATGGTTGTTGGTTCTAGTATTTCAGAAACTGCTGATCCACTGGGATTTTCTAGGGTTTACAGAGAATGGTCTGAAAAAGATCCAGTGAGTAGCAGTTGTCGGGGTCGGCTGATGGCCGTGCCGTTCACACAACTTGTCGTCATATGACTGCAGTCTTGAAGTCGTTGTAGCGTTCACACTACGTGACTGATCAGTGATAGGACACACACAGACTACAGGAGCTGACAGCGGCTGTGTCACCTGACGATGGTCTCCAAACCACGTTTTATCAAGAACCTTGTCTGCGGTCCACAACGTTAGAGTTGTTGTTTTCTTTAGCTTGCTTTGGACACTTTCTTCTTTGTCCCTCGCTATTTTCTCTCTTCCTCCACTTTGCAAACAGCGCCATTATAATCACGTCGTGTTCACAGCGCAGTAATAAATATCCGTGTGAAACACTGTGCTATATAGTTATATGGATTAAACGAAGCATCAATGCAAAGAATTTGTATCGATGCATTTTATTAATCGATTTTATCGATGAATCGTTTCAGCCCTACACTGGATACAATCAAGCAATGCAAAACACCATCTCTAAACGCACAACAGATCAAACCTTGAAGCAGATGGCAGACAACACCGTGTGCCACCCTAATTTCCACAGGCTCACCAAAATTGGACAATAGATTGATAAGATTTGAAACTCGTTGCCTGGTCTGATGAGTCTCCATTTCAGCTGCGACATTCAGATGGTAGGGTCAGAAGTTGGCGTAAACAACATGAATGCATGGATCCATCCTGCCTTGTATCAACGGTTCAGGTGGTGGTGTAATGGTGTGGGGGATATTTTCTTGGCACACTTTGGGCCCCTTACTACCAATTGAGCATCTTTTAAAACACAACAGCCTACCTGAGTATTGTTGCTGACCATGTCCATCCCTTTATGATCACAGTGATGGCTACTTCCAGCAGGATAATGTACCATATCACGAAGCTCAAATCATCTCAAACTGGTTTCTTGAACATGACAATGAGTTTGCTGTACTCCAATTACCTCCACAGTTACCAGATCTCAATCCAGTAGAGCACCTATGGGATGTTGTGGAACAGGAGATTGACATCATGGATGTGCAGCCAACAAATCTGCAGCATCTGCGTGATGCTATCATGTCAATATGGGCCAAAGTCTCTGAGGAATGTTTTCAGCACCTTGGTGAAAGCATGCCACGAACAGTTAAGGTAGTTCTGAAGGCAAAAGGGGGTCCAACCTGGTACTAGCAAGGTGTACCTAATAAAGTGGCCATTGAGTGTATATATATATATATACATATACATATATAGGGCCATTTCAAATTAAAGCAATTGTATATGTGTATTCCTGTGTGATTGTGCCTAATCTGCTGCACACATGTTGTACAGTGGGTACGGAAAGTATTCAGACCCCTTTAAATTTTTCACTCTTTTGTTTCATTGCAGCCATTTTCCAAAAATCAAAAAAGTTCATTTTATTTCTCAGTAATGTACACTCAGCACCCCATCTTGACAGAAAAAAACAGAAATGTAGAAATTTTTGCAAATTTATTAAAAAAGAAAAACTGAAATATCACATGGTCATAAGTATTCAGACCCTTTGCTCAGTATTTAGTAGAAGCACCCTTTTGATCTAATA
>NC_060167.1:30874848-30875484 GCF_021292245.1 Micropterus dolomieu
GTACCTAATAAAGTGGCCATTGAGTGTATATATATATATATATATATATATATATATATATATATATATATATATATATATATATACATATATAGGGCCATTTCAAATTAAAGCAATTGTATATGTGTATTCCTGTGTGATTGTGCCTAATCTGCTGCACACATGTTGTACTGTATGTGTTAAATTGAATGAAACAAGTCAAATAAAATATTGAACATCTTTCTAAGGCACTGCACACCCACACATGTGTTTTCAGTTAGTGTGGCTGATTATAAGTATGATGGAGCTCCAGAAATGAAATTCAAACAATTGTTGTACAACTGTAATGGTTCTGTTTAATTGAGTGACAAGCTAACAGGACCTCTGCCTTGTTGTAGTGGTATTGTCACTGTAAGAAAGCTGCATTTTACAAAATTAGCAAATAGCCCTACTTCATCCATGTTTTTTCCAACCTCCACCCTTAAAGACACATACACTGTCTTAAATCACTCTTGTTTATTTAATCCATGGCATACAATACACTACTTTGTGCTAACAATGCCACATAGTAATGTGTCATGTTTGATAGTAAACATTTGTAAACATTATAAGTGGGGTCAGTAATGATGCAAATACTGTAGCTGAGGATTTGCAAGC
>NC_060167.1:30875504-30898531 GCF_021292245.1 Micropterus dolomieu
GCTGTAAGGTCTTATATAGACAGGTGTGTGGCTTTCCTAATCAAGTCCAATCAGTATAATCAAACACAGCTGGACTCAAATGAAGGTGTAGAACCATCTCAAAGATGATCAGAAGAAATAGACAGCACCTGAGTTAAATATGAGTGTCACAGCAAAGGGTCTGAATACTTATGACCATGTGATATTTCAGTTTTTCTTTTTTAATAAATTTGCAAAAATTTCTACATTTCTGTTTTTTTCTGTCAAAAAAAACTGCTGGTGCTGAGTGTACATTACTGAGAAATAAAATGAACTTTTTTGATTTTTGGAAAATGGCTGCAATGAAACAAAGAGTGAAAAATTTAAAGGGGTCTGAATACTTTCCGTACCCACTGTATGTGTTAAATTGAATGAAACAAGTCAAATAAAATATTGAACATCTTTCTAAGGCACTGCACACCCACACATGTGTTTTCAGTTAGTGTGGCTGATTATAAGTATGATGGAGCTCCAGAAATGAAATTCAAACAATTGTTGTACAACTGTAATGGTTCTGTTTAATTGAGTGACAAGCTAACAGGACCTCTGCCTTGTTGTAGTGGTATTGTCACTGTAAGAAAGCTGCATTTTACAAAATTAGCAAATAGCCCTACTTCATCCATGTTTTTTCCAACCTCCACCCTTAAAGACACATACACTGTCTTAAATCACTCTTGTTTATTTAATCCATGGCATACAATACACTACTTTGTGCTAACAATGCCACATAGTAATGTGTCATGTTTGATAGTAAACATTTGTAAACATTATAAGTGGGGTCAGTAATGATGCAAATACTGTAGCTGAGGATTTGCAAGCGTTCAAAATCTTGATTTACTGCTCACTAGAGAGTACATTTTTGAGTGCCAAGTGAAAAAAGATACAAACAAACAGCATATAGGTCCTTTAAATTAGCTTAATTAAATGTGTTATTATATTATAATATTGGATATTATTTTGACATAACTGCCAGTGGTGGTATATTAGCAGTAATTTCACCAATAGTTTGTTGACATTTTTGTAGCTTGGCCTCAGAAATTCTTGATATATTCGACTTGTAACCACAAGGCTGATGTAAACGTTGTTTTCCACTCGGCTGCTCGTTATTATGGCTTAAACAATATAAGGCAAGGCAGAAGCGGCCTCCACGTAGAGCCAAAATCCTAGTATGGTGGCCTGCATGTAAAACATAAGGCTGTAAAAAAGAAACAGCGAATCTCTCTGCCCAAAGAAAGTGTGACTTTAAGTTGAAACAAAACATTGGATTTCTACTGGCCCAACCTCACGGAAACACAGGAATCCCTGCGCTGCGGTCATGACTTGGATACAGGAGGTGTCTCACGTTCAGCGTTAGTTACTGCTACTGCATGCAGAGTCAATAGCTATACTTTATCAGGACCAAAATCCAGGGCCACAGCTGAGTGAATGCAAGTTCACCGCTGGGTACTGTGTGATAAACTATTAGTTACATTGTATCTAGCCATGGCAATCAGGACCTGCTATACCTTGCTCTGTGTGCCTTTTCTTTCTCTTTCTCTCTTCCTATACTGAAAACAACACACACACACACACACACACACACACACACACACTAGAGCCCGACTGATATGGTTTTTTGGAGGCTGATGCTGATATTAAATATAATAACTATAGTCGAATCATATATCTTTGTGCAGCAGGAGCAGTGGGTGGGTGTGGAGGGGGCACACATGGTAGCTACACTTTAATCTTGAGAAGCTGCAGAGCTACAGTCTATGTTCATTACCAGGGTTGGGGAGTAACGGATTACATGTAACTGTGTTACATAATCAGGGTACCAAAAAAAAGTAACTGTATTCCGTTACAGTACAGAAAAAATAGACATAATCAGATTAAAGGTACATTTTGTAAAATCAGGGATTACTCATAGGGATAACTTTAAGCATAAAGTTTCCATGAAACAGAAAATGCAGTGCTATTTGCCTCTGTATATGTTTTTAAATACAGTCTATGGTATATGTATGTGTTTCTGCAAAAACACAAAGCTAGGGAGGGAAGTGTCGCAGACAATGATTGGCGTTTACAGTCGCCAGTAGCGCAGGTATGTGTTCATGACCCTACCCTGTCATGGATACTCTGTGCGGACTACTTCCAGCTCTCAGTGAGTGAACACGGCAGCTGGACCGGGACCCAGCCTCTGAGACCAACAGAGGCCTGGGAATACAGTACCGAAGTGGTTTTCTTGCCATCTTTGGCTCTTGGCACGCCGGGGTTGAGTAAGCTAATAGAACCGTTAGCAGCACAGCTAACCGACCAAGCTAACTAGCCACAGATACAGGCAGATACAGGCAGATAAACTAACATTAGCGGTTTTGCAAAAAGTAAAGCTATCCATCAGGAAGCTCTGTGTAAATCATCTCAGTACTGGATTCCCTGTTGGTCTATGAGGCTGTGTTCGGTCCAGTTCATACCGTGTTCACTGGGAGGCTGCTGAGCGAGGTTTCGTTGAAAACTTTTAAATATCATAGTGAATACCAACAAAACACATTAGTGGTGACATAGTGCAAAGCATATCACATAAAACATTTAAACATGGATTTTGATTTCATGGGAATGAAAGATTTTGTATATTTCTCTAAAAACGCACTGAGCAGACAGCGCATCATTGATACTCTTGTCTTTATTTGTCTATTTGGCATTGAAGTACTCCAAAAGTAACTAAAAGTAATCAGATTACATTACTTTTATTTTGTGGTACTTGGATTACGTTACTGATTACATTTTTTAACAAGTAATTAGTAATTGTATTGGATTACATTTTTAAAGTAATCTTACTCCCTCTAACTTACACTGTACATTTACAGCTAAACTGAGGCTTATTGTTGATATCATTTCCTCTCTGCTCAGATCATTTTCTACTCTGTATTACAGTATTTACAGCTGTTCAATTCATCTTTTACACCCATGCAGCACTTTCATTATATACCATAAGAAGCTACTCTTTTATGTGTTTATCTTAATAGACTACATGTTTGCAAAAAAGGACTTTTACACACAACCTTATCAGAGATAATGATAATATTAGTACATTTGAGCACACCATAGTCAACTTTAATCATATAAAATGTAATTTTCCAACAACAAAAATGTGGCTAGTAAAAAATCTTTTTGGCTAGTAACTTTGGAAAACTACTAGCCACATTGGCTTGTGAGCAAAAAAGTTAATGTCAAGCCCTGTTTTCTAATAACTTAAACTGCCCCTACCAGATCCAAACTATGACATAAATGGAATGCAGCCATTGTAAATGTTATTAATTACATTACAATTTGACTTTCCTGCTACATGTGAAAATGTCTACCACAACAAAAAGCTCCATGGCTCTATTAAAAGAGAACATCTGCTGTTGTTAATATGTAGTTTCTAGTATGATCGTAAATGAGATGACCAATACTTTTTCAAAACCTGAATATTGTTATCTATTCAGTCCAATACGATATTTTATTTTCTATTTTGAGTGAAGTGTGTCTGGAATGTTAATCATATATTTGCTCACTTGCTGAATGTGTGTAAGTTGTTAATGTACAGCCCAGTAGGCAGGGCTGTCGTGATTTGGGCGGACAGGTCCGTGTGCTGGCACAACAATGTGGATATAATAAGGAACTTGGAGTCTTTTCCTGCTCTGTACAGACAGACTTGGCCATCTTCATATCCAGGCTGGTTTGACCCACTGTCAGGTGTTTATAGAGACATCACTTCATTAGCTGTGGATGATGCCGGACACACATAAGGGCCCACCATCTGGTCCCTGAGCCTGGCCAAGGTTAAATATTCTCTTGGCGAGATGGAGAGGAAGGCAGTGAGGAAATGCGTAAGCAACAATGGATGAAAAGGTTGAGTTAGTGGGAAGCAATGGAGGAAAAAAGGTAATATTTCAAATGCCCTTTAACAGACTGAGGGCTACTGAATAATAAACACAGTTCTGCTAAAGAAGGAAAGGCATTGCTGTTGTAACAACACACAGGAAGAGATGTTCAAAAACAGAGAGTGATTGAATTTTTCATACAAATGTGACTCGTGAGATGTACAAATAAGAGGAAGGGATTGTGTGTTTTGTTTGTGCATGGTAACAGTAACAAGCAATAGCTAAGACAATGGTTTCTGTTGTGTTTTGTTTTATATTTGTTTGTCTTTTCAATGTTATTACTCAGCCAAGTAACAAGGAATTGCATTTAAAAAATTACATTAATTTATCTGTCAAAGCATTAATGTTGTGTAATGCATCAGGATGTCATGACGTCTACTTTGATCTAAAAAGGTGTTCGGCCTCATTTTATGCCAACACTGTGGAATAAACAAAGGATAAGGGCCAACAGGTACGGCCCCGCTGGAAGTCAGTAATTGCTGCAGAGATTCTCTGCACGTCAAATACTCACCCCGACACCGGGGTCACCTCAGAGATGAGGGGATTGGTTAATTCGGCTAATTACCCTGGCAGATACTGATGAGTTCTTCCATTAGCAGGGTCACCCTTCCTTCCCTAGAGTCCACTGTAAAAATGCAATTAGAAATAGCTCTGAAATCAAATTCTTTGTGTGTTCACTTTTATTTTGGAGGATGCACTGAAATAATGTCACTGAAAGGGAAATGGTGTGGGAGCCGGCTGAGCTGTATATTAGGCTGTGTTTTATAATCCTGAAATATGGAGACATTGTGAAAGGGTGCTTTCAAAATATATATATCTGAAAAGTGCTTTGGGGTAGAAAAAGACATTTCTCCTCCTCTGAGGAGCCAACTGCACCGCCACATCCATCTTGTTCATTGCCATGTGAATGTTCCTGCTAACAGCACACCTTTGTGCAGACTGAGCCATCAAGATACTTTCATCCTGCTCTAAATGGACAAAATCACATATTCAAGGCCATTATGCTTCAGGGGTGAGGAAGATCAAACATCAAATTACTGTAAGGCTGATTTAGGGCCATTTAACTGTCTCTTTCAGACACAAAGGAGACAAGGTCCAGATTTTTGTCTCTTGAGATGGAAATATTTCCTAGGACCTCTACTATGATGTGTTATAATGTCATAATTTCAACTGTCATTTTGGCCCTCATTAGGAATACTTCCATGGCAACAGCCTAACCGTGCTCTGGTAAATGTGTGTATGTGTGCGCACGCATCATGCACTTGTGTGTTTGTGAGTATGAGGAAAAGCATACAGATGTAATCTGCTGATCTTCTGACCCATCTCAATTTACATGAAAACCAATTACATCTGAGGCTGAGGGAAGTGTCTCGTTCCAGAGCAAAAGACAAAAGAGATGCAGAGGAACGTATCACAATGAAAAGGCAGAATTGAATGGATGAGTGCTGAGATGCAGCACAGTGGATCATTTGAGGGTCTGTGTGCTAAGACTAATAGTTTCCTTTTAGACAAGCCACAGCCTCTGCATATGAAGACCTGCTCCTGCTGGGAGAGACGACGGTTTGAAAATGGAACTATAAAATTAAACTCAATCTGTAACATATCTTTATCTCATTCATGATGATTTTTCTGTAAATGAATAGCAGTTACACAAGCACATTTTCTCTTTTTTGCCTATTGCATTCCATTTTTGATTAGTGTGAAAATGTTAAAGCAGACAGTAAAGAAGACTGTTTCTAAAAAGAGCACAACCTCGACTACCTCTGGATGCAAGAAATGGCATTCAGTCTGGCTCAATTCATCACAAACAAGTTCTTTATAAAAGCTTCTCATAAAGCGGCACTGGTGAGATATTTTCATGCAGCTCTCGAACATGAAAAAGCACCATTTGTCCTTACACCTTGATAGGTTTCCTTCAACAATTTGTTATTTCTTAATGCATTTTTCACCTTCAACATAAAAACATACATTTATTTGAAACCATATAGTAGGGAGAAAAGCTTTTGTTTTAACAGCTCGCATGTAAAATTAAAGCCTCCATGTTTGGCATGATTCTACCCCAGCAGGAAGGTGTGTGGAGTGGGCTGAGGGTTAGAACGGTGGGGTTCAGGTCAGGGGAGCAGAGGAGGAGGAAATGAGCGGAGACAGGAAGTGCTCTCTGCGGTGAGCCTGTGACACTGCCTGGCCACCTGTCAGGCCCAGTTTGCTGCCTGACAGGCAGCAGCCTAGGATGGGACAGGCAGGTGGAGGCTCAAACATGGAGACAGGGGCTGGGAAGGATGAGGAGGACGTATGAGAGGCAGATGAAATGGTGTATGCAGATCTATGTTGGGTCAGGAGGAAGATATTACTCAGACTTCAACACGTGATATGATTTTTACACAGGTTGTAGCACATGGTGTTAGGGACTGTTAGTGATAGGTGAGGGAAAGAACATGCATAATGAAGTTTACAGTATGTTACTGGATTTACTACAGTGATGAAATGGCAAATAAAACATGAGGTGGTTATTAAACTGTATCACAACCAGCAATAAAATCAATTGTGTTTATATATATTTTTTATCCTTTAAAAAACGCAATCCTCAGAAGGCTGAGGATTATCCTATTCTGCAAGTGAAAGTCACTGCACATTAAAAGTGTTCTAAGAGTACAAATGGGGAACGAAAACAAAAGAACTAGGGCTGCAACTAACAATTATTTTCAGTACTGATAAGTCTGCTAAATACTTTATAGATTAATTGATTAATCTTATCTAGATAGATACATATATACACCCTTTTATTTCCTTATTTAATGAAGTGTGTGAAATTAATTGTTCTTTATATTATTATTATATTTATATGTAGCTTTGGCAATAATGTTTCTATACATTCATGCCAATAAAGCTAATTTGAACTTGAATTCATCGCATCTTCAATTTGCTGGTTTGTCTGAACAACAGGTCTAAAACCAAGGATATTCAATTTGCCATCACATGAAACAAATAAAAGCTTGTGACTAGAACCCACACATTTGTCATGTTTTACCAAATTATTTATTTATTAATTGATTAAACCAGGGGTGCCCCCTGAGGCTGAGTCGTTACCGCAGCAACCTGAGGCTCTTGCTGCATGTCATCCCAAAAACAACATCCTCATCCACACGTTCTCAGCAAGTCTAGTCAAATATTGCAGACAAATGAAAGGTTTCCATCCTGAAGATGGGCAAAGTGAGTTTAGATGGGTTTACCCATCACTGTATCTCTGACCGCACTGTAATTTGCAGGGACAAAGGTTTCTCTTCAGATGCTTTAACCTGTGTCTTAAGAGTCAAAAATTACTTTTCCTGGAAAGACTGTCACATTAGGAAAAGTCAATTACTGCTCTTTTTCATATTTGTATAAAACTATACACCATCAGGGTAATTAACAGAAGTATTGAAAAAACACTGGTGATAGTGCTATTAGTTCTCTTACAGACTCATCATATAAATTCTCTGCAGAAAGGGAAATCTGTTTAGATAGACTCAAAAAAACTTGCAATATGTTTGAGTGACTGCAGCTGTGTGATTCCAGTCCTCCTTTGGTTCACGGTCAATATATTCACTCCTCTTCATGAAAACCATCCCATCTGGTCACCGGGGGAAGAGACGGTGTGAAAATCTGACATGTTGTATTCTGTTTGAGGATCGCATTAATCCTCAAGTCATCCTCACGTCAGTTCTCTCTACATACATACGATAAATATTGAACAGCAGAGCAGTACGCAGCAGGGAAGAGGGCACATACACACAGATACTATACATACATAGAAACAGATACATAAAAGAACAAACTTGTTACACTTCAGTGGGCACGCACACACACTCCTCACACACTTGTACCATGGATGAAAGCTGATATCAGGCCCTGTTTGCAGCAAGGTGAGGTAGGGGACATACTGTCAGAGTTCTTTAACACCACAGACCTGACAACACCACGGGCTGAGAAGGTAGACAGCTTCTCCCCATACACGCTTCAGCTCTTTTTCTCTCCTCCTTGCACACTTCTCCAGACACACACACATACACAATCCCTGACCTCTGTGGTGTGAAATGGAGTGCTGGGGAGGGAGGAGGGGGTGCAAAGTAAAGCGAGAGAGCTGTCAGAAGAATGCATTCAACACACACTTGACAGGATGGAAGTTCAGATGGTAGCCCTCATCGTGCAGGCAGAGCACAAGGAGTGTACGTCTCAATCCAAGGCATTCAGCAAGCAGAGCATTCATAATTTAAGTTTGATTGGGGAGGACAAAAATATTGTTTTGAAAGCATACATGAAGTTAACTCATTTTGCATTAATGTTGAAGACATGCTCTGCTGCAACAATAGACTGTTGTGTGTCATGATTAATGGTATCCAATCAGGTTGTTGTGCTGTAGCCTCTCACCACCCAGGGGTGTCTATGGAAATCATTTTCATATCATGAAATTGATACCCACTCTCTTCTCCGCCTGCCTTTCTCTGTACATCTGACCTAATCAAGTATACAAGATGAATATGGGCTGGTCATGTGATTTAGTCTTGATTGTGTTTACAGTGTCTCTTTCTGCATCGCAAAAGATTGCTAATCGGCAGTGAGTTATGGCAATAATAACCAAGCTTCCTTATAATAAGGTAATCAATTCAATCTACTGTCAATTGGCCCAGATTAATGCTCCATCTTTGTTCCCCAATGGAGGGGGGCATAATTGAAGGTTTCTGCAACTATTGACTTATGTTGAGTAAACATCTGTTCTTTAATATTCTTTGTTGAGTGCATCCATTAATTATAATTGTACTCAATTAACAAAGTACATATTGGGAGGAATATATCTAGATTCAGTTAGTTCTCTGATGAATGAAGTGCCAGCTTTCCCCTCAACATCAATCGCAATTACTTTGTATTTCCGACTGCACAACTTCTCACCAGCACTTCTTAATATTCTTCTTTTTAAAATCCAGTGTAAACCTTCTGAAGCAAGTGAACTCTGATCTTCCAGCAAAGGATGGAATTGTTTTACCAAAACAATCACACAAACCACCTTTGCACACAAGATGCCCTTTGTCAAACCCAAAGGAAACGCTATCTGTTGGATTTCCACTGAACACACACGCGGGTGGCCTTTTCTCTCCATGGAAATGCCTCAACACAGACCCTTCAGAGACCTTCTGTGGTTCTGTGGGTAAGGGTTTCAAAGAATTTGTAAAAGAGAGAGATCAGAGTTTCCATCCTTCCTTCAGAGTACTGCATCTCTTTCTGGGGAAAAGAAATCAGAGAACGGGGTCATGCAAGGATATTGAACCGGGCTTCAGACAAGTCTGAATTTCAGGATATCCATGCTGACATGAAACCACCAAATTAAATTCAGTGCAATTGAATCCCTATTTTCTCTGCTCTAAAACTCCCTCTCTTTCAAAGCAGGCAGAGAGGAAAAATCAATAGTGTATGTATTGATATTAATGTTCAGCATTATGCGTCTAAATGAAATCATAGCAGCAGAGAGGAGCATAAGGCCTTTATTAACAACATGTGCTGAAATCAAATTACCATCTAGTTCTGTCTCTCAGGTGGCCATCTTTCAGGTAAACCAAACTGCTGCCGCCTTATATTGTTTACCTCCCCCACAACTGGGCTTTTCTGGAAAGCAGAGTCTGCTGCACTAAACTTGTTGACGTGGGAGTAAGCAGATGGAAAAGCAAAATCCTTTCATTCCATTCATGTCCTTCTGGCTCCTTGTTAAAATAACAATCCCACAATGCAATGCTTCGGGCAGTGTGTATGAGTTGTAACTTGAAATTGCAGTTTGAGCTGGAAGGATTAGTCAATTCAGTGATTAGTGGATCAACAAAAAATTGATTGACAACAATTTTTATAATTGATTAAGCGTTTAAGTAATTACATAACAAGGAAACATGTCAAACAAACACAAGTTTCAGCTTTTCCAATGTGATAGTTTGCTGCTTTTCTCTGTTTGATATTGTTGTAATTTGTATATCTTTGGAATTTGGACTACTTGGCCTCTGGGAAACTGATGGGCATTTTATGGACATAACATAGAATTAATCATTTCATTGAATATGACTGTATTTTTAAACTAAAATGTTCTTTATCCTAATTATCCTTTAAAAGGTACCATATGTCCAAAGGGTGTGTGATGTTTATGCCCACTCCCAAGCGGCGGGCGGCGGATCCTTGCAAAGTGGTTGGGTGGCAGCTGTCTGGTTAACCTTAGCTTGCTTGCTGACAAACGTTAACCTTAGTTACTATCTGAGTAACATGATCAAAGTGGGTCGAAGACACATCTCTCTTGCTCACTCTCTTAGGGTTCAAGCTGGTTTAGTTTAGCTAGTTAGTTTAGCAGGTTTAACTCTTTTTTCCTGTGACTCAGCAACTGCCTGTTGGCAAGCAGCTCTGTCATTCTTCTCCACCCGGTCCTCCCCTCTCTGCAAAGCCCATGATATGTGCAAATATTGAACTCAAGTTGAATATTTTCAACTCAGGTGAATAGCCTACTTATCATTCGCATCGCCCAATTCACATCATCCAGTGTAAATTCACGTCTATTTCTCGTCTTTGCATTGACTTGGTATGTACTCACAAGAAATATTAGCTTTGATTTCTGTGTGAACACATAATAAGGAGTAAAAACTGTACCTTGATTAAAAATGTTCAGATGGATCCATGTGATTGATGCAGTGGTCAATAAAGAGGCCTCCCCCCTTCATCCTCCCTCAGGTGGTTGAAAGATAACAATGCGGGCACAGGCGATCGTCCATTAGTCCTTCTTCAGGACCAGTATTTGTTGCTTATGAAGCAGGGTTTTCAATATTCATGTCAAGTCTGAATAAAAGCATGAACTTGTCAGGCCTGGATGCATTTAAATATTGAGTAGCCTTCCATCATTTCTTTCCTGGGGCCAGCTCTTGAGATGAAAGATAAAAGAGTGGAAAGGCCAGACCTGGTCAAACGATTCAAAAGTGCTGATATCTGCATCCCTTTGAAAATTAAGTGCATTGGCTTTGTGATCAAGTCTGTCTTTGATATTTCTTTCTTTTTGTCACCATGATGCCCAACCTTCTGCTGTGTTATGGGTAAAACGGAATTTTTGGTTAAAATGAATGGTAAATGATCCTAAGAGACAGATGCGAGACAGATACAAACTCTTGCTGTGCTTCTATAGGAAAGACTAGGATGAAGGAAGTAAGTCTGCTGCATATAATTAGTGTCAAATTAGAAATAGACATATGTCTAATTCCATTTATACACCCTCTCATGTAATTTGGCATCAGATTAATACTGAGATTTACAACAACAACATAACAACATTACCCTGACCTGACTAAATATATGTAAACGTTAACGCCACTGTTGGGTTCTATCTGTAAGCAGGCTATTACTTAAATCAAGCCAAGTAGAGGTCAGTGCCTTAAAAAACACAATTTTGTTGCAACACATACACGAACACTAAAGTTGAATATGTGTATACATGCTGCACGTCCGTATGTTAAGGTTAAGATATAAGTGCAATGTATGTGGACATATAGACATGCAGAAGTAGTGCAATTTAGGCATTTATACATGTATGGAGGTATGTGTGTATGTATATGGGTGTGCATATGTGTGAGTATGCTTATGGATATTTATAAAACGGGTAGCTCAAATCAAGCAATCAGATTGGTTCATAGTAGTGGTATAATGAGCCTATACAACGGCTATGATGTCCTTTGCACAGATACGTAGCAGTCTGCGACAAAAAGGTTTCGAGTTAATCTGAGGCTGCGTTCAAATTCCGCAGTGTACATAAACAGCACTCCCTGCTCAGGGAATGTCGGTTAAGGGAACTTCCCTCGACAAAATCCTTCCATTCGGAACACCCTGCAACATCATCATAGAACAAGTAGCCTAAGTTCTGCCATGTGGGCAGACATCTTGGCTGTTGTGTTGCTTAAATATACTGAATGTACACGTGTATATATGTGTATAGATGGGAATATGTACAGATATGTTGTATAGGCCTATGTATAATCATGAGCCATCATTAGGTTGGAGCTGTGATTTGCATGCTATCCAGTTTCCTCCTGTTTTATCCAGTTTCCAAGTTTTTATTTTGTCCTGTACCTGACCTATCTCCTCCATGAGCATGAATAAAAAACAAAACAAAAAAAACATGAAAAGTGAGATTGTCTTAATCAGGTTTGTTTTTTCAGCTTTAGTACTGAAACATCATTAAATAATGTATATTGGATTTGAAAAGGCTAAGCCAAAAATGTTCAAACTGAGGAGATTTTGACTATGGCAACAGCTGCGCATACAGATGCTGTGGCCGTTAGCTCCTTTAGACTCTGGTATTTGGATAAAAGAGCACCCGAGCCAGCCCTATAAGCTTCATCAAAGAGGAGTCTTAAGCCTACTCTTAAATGTGGAGATGGTGCCTCCCGAACCCAAATTGGGATCTGATTCCACAGGAGAGGAGCTTGATAGCTGAACACTCTGTAAGTATTAATATTATTGGAAAATGCTAGCCATGTCACTTGTTTTGTTGCAAAGCTATGTTTTGTACAACATTTTGTTTAAACATATGGTGACCATGGATTCTTTTGTTGACAGGTAGCATTAGCTAATGCTAAGTTACACTCATGCACCCCACGTGTGAAGTGAAACTGAAGTGGCCTGCATCTACTTCTCATTAGCTAGTTTTCTCGAATGAATACAACGTTGGTCGCCTAACATTGGGTAGTTTATCTTTTATTCTTTTCTGGCTATAAGTCTCATATTGGTATTTTTCATGTTCTCTACCTCTAGCACTAAAAACAAGCGGAAGACATTCACAGATTTGAGGCTGCGTACCGTCTTTTACTTCCTTAATTGAAGAAATCAGGTTAGGGACACAGTTATTGTTTGTCAAGACCCTTAACCTTCCTCCTCATGGGGAGGTGCAAAGTCAAATGAGTTGTCACAGAGGACATTGTGCACCAGAGAACCACCATTATTTTTACCTATATTTTTTGTTATTACTATAATCTTAACCACAGATCATAAAGTTTATTTAATATATGAAAACTTGGCCTAGTACTTGTGTGCCAGAAATAAGGGTAGTAATGCTTGCATGTTTTTCTTCTATAGGTCCCACAGATAACATATTCTGTCCCACCACCTATGAGGAAAAGCAGCAGGTGTGTAAAAATGTCAATTGAGCAGATCATATAAGATGAAAAGCAGCCAACAGCCTGGGTCTCTTCCCTGGCTAATGTTAATGGATGTAGTTTTAATGTTCCTGAGCACTTCATTGTACTTGTGTGAATGAGCAAGGGGCTTAATTATGTTGTGCTTCTTCTCTTTGTCTCAACAGTGTACACTGCAGCTCGGTGCGCACATGCCTCTTTCCTGTGACAGAAACAGGTGGGTGGGAATGCAGCGATGTGATTAATCATTGATCACCAATCAATCCTTCAAATCGAGGTTTTTTAATGGGCAAGGGTGCAAAGGTACAGCTGGAGTTTTAAACTGCTAATCTGAGGAGAAAGAAATAGAATGCTTGTGCCGTAACAATGAGTTACACACAATAAACTTTGGTTCTCAAAAATTTGATGTGTGAAATATTGTGACTTGCTCCTTATTTCCATTCTTTGTTTCCTCATCAGATTCAAAGTTGAAGTTCAAAATCCACCTTCACACTCATATTCATTGCATGTTTGATACCAACATTCTTTTACGTCTCCTCTTAAAATAAAACTGCCTTCTCTCTTCTCTTCTGGGCTCGCTTTATCTTTGATGTTAGAGAAATGGTTGTGGCGGTCCCAGTGTAAGCTGGTATAGCAGCAGGTTCCTGAGTTTCCAAGTTGAATCTTCACACTGCCTCTTCAGCTAGACTCTCTGTCTTTCCATAGAAACAGCACTCCATGTCATTAATAGATGTGATGTTCTAGCAAACGTGGATGGTTACAGGAGCAGTCTAGTGGGTGGCTTGTTTTTATGACGTTGCTCATCATTTTAACAAAAGAATGACAGGTGAAGTTCCCAATCAATACAACAGACCTTAAATTTGTGATATCAGATATATTATGTGAAAAGCTCACAAAGAAACTTTTGAGGACATCAGTAATGTTCTGACAGAAGATGTAAGTTCTCACATAAAAAAGGATGACAGTGAAGACTACCTCTAAAATACTGACATTTTTGTGTCTTATCAAGCTGAATAATAAAGTAGGGAGACTGTTAACGTGTGTTGATTGTTTTATCTAGCTGTTTCTGCAGAAGCCCGAAGTTTCAGGGAATATTTGATTTTAAAATCCCTAGATCCAAGATGTCACGACAAGCAAGTACAATGAAGGTAAATAATTAACTGTATGCCTACAGTTACTTCTTTTATATGTTACCCTATTCTAATATAAATCTAATTATCTGTTCGTATGTAGCATGAAGGGACTACAAACTTTCATTTTGTTGTACAACCTTATGTTGTATAATGATAAATTATAACCTTGATAGTTAGAATACTAATTGGTCATGGCTGTGGTGAGTTAGACTTCCAAGCTTTCAAGAGCAACCATATCGACAAATCATATCGACAGTAATATGTACACAGCGTTTAAATAATGTAATGGAATATGTCACATCTTGTTCTATTGTTATTATTATCTGTTTTATACTGTGTTTGGTACTGTGTCAAAATATGGTGTCAGATAAGACCAAAAATGATTCCAAGAGCCAAAGATAAAGTTTTGTATTTAGTTAAGAGGCATTTTGACTTACATATAAAGTTTTGACCCAAATGTTGTTCCATTCCCATTACAAATTCCTCTTCTATTTATTCCTACCAATCCTTGTGCACCTCTAATACAATAGGGAAACCTAAACAGCAGCATTGCTGTGGGCTGTTGTCAGGATTCAAACATGTCAGTTTCCACTTGGGGAGGAGCATTTAGAAACACGTTTTGTTTTGTGGCTGCTTTCAGAAAATGAATGACAACCTGGATGACCACAAACCAGATCTTGTGTAAATGTATGTTGAGAGAAGTTGATCTGGGTTTTTTAAATCTTTTAACCAACTGAGGTTTCCTGCAGCCAGAGCAGCATATTAGGATTGCCTGGAATACTGTTGTAGATGAAGATCCAACTTGTCCAGAATTACTCAGGCCTTCCAGGGAGACTGTTCCATAATCAAAATGCTTGCCAGCAATTCTAATACACCATCTGGGATCTGGGTGCAATGATTTCCTTAATGACAACCATAGCATGGGGATGAAGAGGCTAACAGAGACAAGAAGCAATGGTCCTCCCTGCCAGGACATTGGACAGTGGAGGTCTTACCAAGTACCAGTCCAAATGGTCTACACCCATCAACTCTCATGAATAATGCTGTAGAGCTGCCTGTGGCCATTCTCATGGTAGTGCATTGTGTGTAGAAAGGTGCCTTTATGTTTGTGTACGTGTGCATGAGTGTGCATGCATGTACTGTAATAGCAGGTGTGAACATAGTCTGCATGTGTATTTGGGGTGTGGAGTGGTTAATTGGTGCCTCGGGTGACACTGGACACTGAGACATATTGTCAAAGCTGTGAATCCTCACTGAAACTGACAAGACAGCAGTTATTCTGAGCTATCAAATTGGACATGTCACTACTGACTATGCCATTGGGACTGGTAAGTCACTGAAAAGAGGTGTCTCTGTGCATCTCGGGGCCCAGCGTGGGCCGGCTCTCATTGGGCCTGTTTCCTCTCTGGTGGTATATACGGATGCCCAAAACAACTATTCTTTCTGAGCTAAAGATTTGGCAGATCACTCCCCATGGCACTCCATGATCTACACAGGCAAGACTTCCTGCACTTCAGACTGTCACATCTTTGCACCAGTCTGAAGTGTAGTTAATAATCAGATTTAAAGTGAGTTCAAATAAAGTGTGTTTGAATGTTTCCCAAATCATTCATTAAAACTTGATATGAAGAAAATAGAGTGAATTTCTTCTCCACTTGAAAAATTAACACATTTGCATTGGTAGGACTTCAAGACCTTGAAATTGATAAGGCTGCTTCTAAGAATCATTAAGTTTCGAGAATTGCCAGCATGTAGGCAGTGAAATCCCATGAAAAATATAAAAGAAAGACTTACATGAATTTAATTGATGTCCTCAAAAGTGCATGTCTATCATATTGTAAAGCTATAATAGTTGCATTTTAGTGGCAGCTGTAGGTCAGGAGGTAGAACCGTCGTCCACTAATCAGAAGGTTCGATCCCTGGATCCTCCAGTCTGCATGTCAAAGTGTCCTTGGGCAGGATACTGAAACCAAATTTGCAATCAATGTATGAATGTGTGTGAATCATTAGTTCCTTTCTGATCTGCAGTTGGCACCTTGCACGGTATCCTCTTCCATTAATGCACGAGTGTGTGTGGCTGGGTTGACATGTAGTGTAAAGCACTTTGAGTGGTCAGAAGACTACAAAGGCGCTATAAAATTACAGTCCCTTTACCAGTTTAGTGTAGGCACTAATTTTTTTAATCCGATTTGAGTGGCCAGAGCATCCAGAGTGAGAAGCATTTGAAGAAATCTGATTGGGATCCAGTTTCATGATTCAGTTTCAATTTATAAAACAAAACAAGGAATACACACAGCTTTATGAGGACGACAAACATTAATCAACATTACTGTAAATATGAAAGTTTTAGCCAGCTGGCTAATTTTCAACTGCAGTCCTTGGGCAAGATGTTTTAAAACCTTAAAGAAATAATAAATCTGACAAAAAGAATACATGTGCATAATTTTGTCTTTGTGCGTACAAAGTTATAGTCATGAATCTACACAGAATTTTATTAATCTGGCCACTGGGCTTTAAATTAGAGTCTTTTCATACACATTTTTCACAAATTTTACAAATGTGCCCTGTTTCTTTGAATCTGTGCCCAGGTCTAAACGTCTAAAACCCTCCCTGTAAGAACCTTGTCACATTATGGCGATCTTTAATTCATCAAAACCCTCCAGTAAAGAGAACATAATAATCTGTATTCCTATCAGAAAAAAATAAAAAAGCTTTCCAGGGACTGCTGTGCATGCATTACCACCATTATAAAAAGTATAAAGTAACTCTACATTCTCTCCCAAAGGTATTGAAACCTTGCATAAAATGTTCTGTTTCAATGCTGGCTGCCAACAATGATCTGAGCTTTCTCTTTTCCCTGGTGCAGCCTGCAGTTGCCACAATAACTCTGGTGTTACAGCAAAAGCTGGGACAGCCGTGAGCCCTGGTGCACACCCTGCTAATTCACATTTGTTTTACCTGGCAGGGATACATTCAGTACACACCGTACTCTAGCCGAATGAGGAAAGAATCGATATGCCTTTGGCTCTGTGAACAGGATTTAGCTCCAATTAGATTCAATTTCCAGGTGTCATGCTTGAGATTATTTTGTTTTGACAGAGTTAGGGAGGGAGAACGTAATAAGCAGAAATGTTAAATGAAGGAGCTGGACAGCACAGAGCACTGCCTCAGGATTGGGGATTTCAGTAGAAATTTGAGATTGTTGAGATTGATTTCCTCCTCTGGAGAAAGGTTCAAAGAGGGGAGATGTTTTCTTTTAAGCTAAACCACAGTGTTTAAGGGAAATGGTGGTATTTGCAGGAGTGCCTCTTCTATAAAGCAAACTATTTGCACTGACAGCTGATGATTTTATGTTTACTCCGTGCCCACCTCTCGCATCTCACTCACTCGCCTCCCACCACACAGTTTCTATTACCTTCCCTCTCTCCGGGCACTTGGGCTTTCACTTGCTATCGCCTGCGCAGAAACAGCAGAATACAATCATTCAATTCCACCCCGCCCCCCCTCCTTTTTTTTTGCCTTGGGTGAGCACTCCAGTTCCCTGTATGGATGGAGACCATTACAGATCAGACAGCGCACAGGGGAATGTGTCACGCTGGATCGTCAGCCGGGAGAGTCACAGGTGGACACGTGACACGTCATTAAGTCTCAGCTCTGTCCCCTTGTAAGGAGGGAGTGCCCTGGGTCAAATGGAGACAGTGACTGTAGAAATGTAGTGGAAATAGACAGCGATCATAACAGGGCTAATGGGCAGGACTAATGGTACAATGGGCTCCAATTACAGGGCTTTCTGACAGCTGCTCACCACCACTCCGGCTTCACCTGCACTGGGAGCGCCAAGCAGCCGATGGCCGGCCAGTTGAGGACATTGTTAGCTCGTATAGAGTTATCTCCCAGGACTACCCGCAGGAAAGATTGGTCCACTGCACATGATTTAAAGGCCTCACTGTGCATGGAGGAATTTTTGCTTTATGAGAGAGTGGGCTGTATTTTGTATCTGCAGTTGACAATCTGTGAGGGAAGTTGAGGTAATATTGGGTCACAAGACTCAGTTTCTTCAGCTGTTTTGTTCCGTTTGAGACAGGATTGTTTTGTTTCCTGTCTTTTCTGATGTTCTCATTGAACCACGCTGAATTCAGAGACACGTCATCATTGCGTTTATTCCATAATGTCAATATGTCGTTGGAGCCATCAGTTGACAGCAGAGATATATCACTGGATATGATTTTCCCAGAGTTCTAATCAAAATATTAATTGTGCTGCTGTGCTGGGCTTCGCAGCTTCAATCCATCTGCGAGGAGTACATTAAATAAAGAGCAAGTCCTTCCTCGGAAGCCCCGCCCGCTAATGTTCCCCAGCATTATGAACACACATTTGTCTTCTAGGAGGGCAGCTTGTCCTGCTAGTGAATTACTCTCCGGCGCTTAAAGAATATTCATTCACTTACTGCCAGAGCAACCTGTCTGCTTCCTGCCCTTCTAAATGGCTATGGATCATTATCAGTGATAGAGAGTTTTTTTCCCCTCTCTGTGTGTTGGCAAGAGCTTTGTTTACAGTATGTTTTCAACTAAACACCGTAGCTCAGCATTTTTGTTGATGGATTAAAACTCGTTACGATGGCAGAAGCATTTTGGGCCATCAGTGTCTGTCTTTATTATCATTATCATCACGTCATTATTTTAGTGAGAGGTAGAAATTTGAATTTTTAATTGTGTTTCCTTAATCAACTAAATATAACAATTATTACAACAAACCTTAATGTAAAATAATTTTCTGTTCCACATTATTGTGATCTACATCATTGCTTGCAAAACCAACAAAGTTTCTGTTTACTTGTGCTGTAAAGCCATCGCATGTATCCTGGAGGCCTTACAAAAATGGCTCATGGCTGTTTTTTTACCACCACCTGTAGATCAGTGTAATAGGGTGAAACTTTTGGAAGGAATGTGTATAGCGTCACCCAAGTGCATGTGCATGTCTGTGCACAAGAACTAACAAAACAGGGACCCACTCAAAAACTCCATAACACTAGTGGTGGTCAAAAACTCCACAGGGTACTTAAAAGCACCACAATCTTTTGGCGTCTAACTTCATGTCAAACTATTCTTTATCTTCTTATTGTGTATGGACAAAAAGGACTTCAAGGTCCTAAGTGAGAAGTTCTTTTTAGTCTTTGGTGGCAATTTTGTGAATGAAACTTGCCCACAACAAATGTAGCGGCACATGGCTAACCTTTTGAAATCTGACAAATGTGCACCCACTGATAAACAAGTGGCATTCATCAGGTTGAAACAAGCTATTTACAACAAGTTTGTGCAGTTAAGGAAGTTTGGGGGACCCAATAAGCCTCACAGAAAAGGGGAAGACAAATTTAGATCGATACAAAAATGTTCTTGCATGAGGCCTAACGTTATCACTGAATGAGGGCCAAAACTATCAAAATAAAGACCCAAGTTGTAATAAAGCAGAAAATGAGGACTGTTCAATTTGACCAGCTTCCGATCACACTTAAAGTACAACTAGTGGTTACCCTGCTATTGATATACAGGTGAAACTTGAAAAATTAGCATATCATTCAAAAGTTCATTTATTTCAGTTATCCAACTATATCATTATTATAATATAGACTCATTACATGCAAAGTGAGATATTTCAAGCCTTTATTTTATATAATTTCAATGATTATTGCGTACAGCTAATGAAAACCCCAAATTGAAAATCTCCGAAAATTAGGTTACATGAAATCAATAAATTATTGATTATACTTTTCAGCCCTCTGAAAAGTATAATCATGCATATGTACTCAGTACTTTGTTTGGGCCCCTTTTGCATGAATTACTGCCTCAATGCGGCGTGGCATGGATGCGATCAGCCTGTGGCACTGCTGAGGTGTTATGGAAGACCAGGATGCTTCAATAGCGGCCTTCAGTTCTTCCGGATTCTTCGGTCTCATGTCTTTCATCTTTCTCTTGGCAATGTCCCATAGATTCTCAATGGGGTTCAGGTCAGGAGAGTTTGCTGGCCAGTCAAGCGCAGTAATCCCATGGTCTCCATTCTTCCTCCAGCCTCTGGGACCTTGGTTTCCAAATGAGATGCAAAATTTGCTCTCATCAAAAAGAGGACTTTGGACCGTTGAGAAACAGACCAGTTCTTTTCCACCCCCCCTTTAGCCCAGGTAAGACGCTTCTGACGTTGTTTGTTGTTCAGGAGCGGCTTGACAATAGGAATACGACATTTGAAGCCCATGTCCAGGACCCGTCTGTGTCACTCCTTGTGAAGCTCCACCACACGTTTGAATGGCCTTTTCCTGACAATCCTCTCCAGGCTACGGTCATCCCTGCTGCTTGTGCACCTTTTTCTTCCACACTTTTCCCTTCCACTTAACTTTCTATTAATGTGCCTTGATACAGCACTTTGGGAACAACCAACTTCTTTTGCAATTACCTTTTGAGGCTTTCCCTCCTTGTGCAGGGTGTCAATGATGGTTTTCTGCACAACTGTCAGGTCAGCAGTCTTCCCCATGATTGTGAATTCCACTGAACCAGACTGAGAGACCAATTAAAGGCTCGGGAACCCTTTGCAGGTGTTTTGGATTAATTAGCTGATTAGAGTGTGACACTTTGAGCCTACAATACTGAACCTTTTCACAATATTATAATTTTCTGAGATTTTGAATTTGGGGTTTTCATAGGCTGTACGCAATGATCATCAAAATTATATCAAATAAAGGCTTAAAATATCTCACTTTGCATGTAATGAGTCTATATAATATATTAGTTTCACCTTTTAAGTTGAATTACTGAAATAAATTAACTTTTTCACGATATGCTAATTTTTTGTTTGTTGTATCTGTTATGATTCTGCATTCTCCTCCTTATCCCTTGTGTCTATGTTCTCCTCCCTCCCAGTGTCTCCTGTTAGTCTCCCTGTCTGTCTCTCTGTGTTGGCTGTGTGCCTGTCTGGGCGTGGCTCTCCACCTCCGCCTGCACACCTGATCCA
This sequence comes from Micropterus dolomieu, assembly GCF_021292245.1. Taxonomy (NCBI): domain Eukaryota; kingdom Metazoa; phylum Chordata; class Actinopteri; order Centrarchiformes; family Centrarchidae; genus Micropterus; species Micropterus dolomieu. The sequence continues at coordinate 30,896,739 of NC_060167.1, forward strand.
CATTTTACTAATCAAGACTCTGCAGTATGTCAGCCCGGTTAGATTGTCAGCTTACCATAGTGGCATTTGTGCTGTGGCCAACAATCATTTGTAGTGTACACTCGTGTTTGTTTTCTCTGTGAGATCCTAACCTACCTTGTCCTCCCTGTGCTCAGGATCACTGCCTGCCTGGAGATACTGCCAACTGTCACACTCAGCTCACTGCTTGCCTGGAAATTCACCCGTTGGTCTCCACTCCCTGATCTGCCCTCTGCTCTGCTCCGACCCCTCCCCGTATCAGTAGCTGACACCTTTCAATAAACTGTTAATTCCGGGAATTGAACATGTCCTGGGCCTGCTTTTGAGTTCAGTCACCTAGTCATTAGAACAATATCTAACCCAAGGACTACAATACATCAGTCCATCCATAATCTATGCCCGCTTATCCGTGCAGGTTTGCAGGGGCGTGGAGCCAATCCCAGCTGACATTGGGAGAGAGGTGGGGTACATCCTGGACAGGTCACCAGTCCATCACATGGAACTACAACACAGCATATCACATATAGTGCTTTTCACATCCAGCCCTCTGATTGGTAAATGTGTGTGTGTTGACCCGACACCTCCAACTCGGCATTCCTCACCACAAACTGGACCTCTGCATGCCTATTACTCAACAGATAATATCTGTGGTGACTATGTGACTGGGAGGTTCATTACCACATTGAACCTGAACCAGCATTAGCCTCTTCCAAATAAGGTTATATACATACTCAATATTGCATTTCAATAGGCTGACCTCTGCAGTTGCGGTTTAACATGCCAACTCTCAGAGCTCCGCAGAAGACTTCACAGCTCTATTATAAAAGTCAGTGGGTCACACTCTGAACAGACATTATTCTCATATTAAACAGTGATCCACTCTCACATACCGTCTTACTGAGACCATTTGTTATTCCACCAGCAACCGCATGCTCCACACAGGGAGTCTGGAAAATCAGGCAGCACTTTTTTCATTCGTTTTTTTTCCTCTTTAAATTTCATTCTTAGTCCTGTGTGGCCAGGCTGATGTGGAACTCAAGTGGATATGGCAGCATGGAGCACACAGTTAAATCCCAATTGTGCTGTAAAACTGCCGATGCTTATTTTTGTATACTGTAAGTACATGTGTTACAGCATAGTTGACTGTGTTACATAAAAGCTTTGTTGATATGATAGCTCATATATGTGTTATTTTTGTTCAGAAATGTTGTTTGAGCGTATATAAGCCTGTTTGCTGTTTATGTATTTGTTTTGGCTCATTTTCTGCCCGTAGTGTCAGTCATCAGGTCCAAAACCACACTGGAATAATTCCCTGAAGAGGCATTCGAAATGAAGCTGAGAAAAACCCTCAGTTTGGCAGTCCTCATTCCCTTTTAAAACTACTGTTTGCTACATGAGGGACCTCTCCTCCCATGCTACATAGATTTTGTCTGATAGAGAAGGAAATAGACAAGTAAGTCTCTTCTTCTCTCCTCCAAGCTGTATCTGTTTTATAGGGAGTCTCCAAAACTCAATTTCCATGTCATTTAAGGCTTGGCCCAGGGAAGAGTTGTAGTCAGAGGTGTAAAATGTGCCCTTATCTACCCTCCACACAACCACACACAGACAAACACACATACATATTTATCCCCTTGCGTGTTTTCGACACACAGTGCTGTCATTTACTGCCAAATCAGATCATAATGCTCATAAACACACTGCATTTCCAAAATACAGAGCAGAAAAAGATCTTTTAAGGTTTTTTGTTTGAACATTAGAATTTGATTGAATATGTG
>NC_060167.1:30898631-30924484 GCF_021292245.1 Micropterus dolomieu
AGTGGGTCACACTCTGAACAGACATTATTCTCATATTAAACAGTGATCCACTCTCACATACCGTCTTACTGAGACCATTTGTTATTCCACCAGCAACCGCATGCTCCACACAGGGAGTCTGGAAAATCAGGCAGCACTTTTTTCATTCGTTTTTTTTCCTCTTTAAATTTCATTCTTAGTCCTGTGTGGCCAGGCTGATGTGGAACTCAAGTGGATATGGCAGCATGGAGCACACAGTTAAATCCCAATTGTGCTGTAAAACTGCCGATGCTTATTTTTGTATACTGTAAGTACATGTGTTACAGCATAGTTGACTGTGTTACATAAAAGCTTTGTTGATATGATAGCTCATATATGTGTTATTTTTGTTCAGAAATGTTGTTTGAGCGTATATAAGCCTGTTTGCTGTTTATGTATTTGTTTTGGCTCATTTTCTGCCCGTAGTGTCAGTCATCAGGTCCAAAACCACACTGGAATAATTCCCTGAAGAGGCATTCGAAATGAAGCTGAGAAAAACCCTCAGTTTGGCAGTCCTCATTCCCTTTTAAAACTACTGTTTGCTACATGAGGGACCTCTCCTCCCATGCTACATAGATTTTGTCTGATAGAGAAGGAAATAGACAAGTAAGTCTCTTCTTCTCTCCTCCAAGCTGTATCTGTTTTATAGGGAGTCTCCAAAACTCAATTTCCATGTCATTTAAGGCTTGGCCCAGGGAAGAGTTGTAGTCAGAGGTGTAAAATGTGCCCTTATCTACCCTCCACACAACCACACACAGACAAACACACATACATATTTATCCCCTTGCGTGTTTTCGACACACAGTGCTGTCATTTACTGCCAAATCAGATCATAATGCTCATAAACACACTGCATTTCCAAAATACAGAGCAGAAAAAGATCTTTTAAGGTTTTTTGTTTGAACATTAGAATTTGATTGAATATGTGTGTATCCATAGAGACAAGGATGAATACTGTCAGAAACTGGAAAATGTCATTTTAGGTTGGGAAATGGCAGCATACCTGCTCGTTTTTTATATTCAGCTGCCTGTCCACCAATGGGGGGCACAGTACATTCAGAATTTTTGTGAGAACAGAGCATTTATATGTTGTTTCCTTCACTTTCCACATATAAGTATAGAAACACAGAGCACAACATATCTATAATGTTTGTTTTGTATTTAATAGAACTCCCATTACTTTCCTGTGTTGACACTAAATATTTGACAAGGACACATATATAGCATAATGTAGTTGTAAGCAGATATAAGGAAATCTTAAAAAGAATAGTTCACTTTCTTACCGAGAGTTAGATGAGAAGATTGATACCACGCTCATGTTTGTACAGTAAATATGTAGCTGGTGCCAGCAGCAAGTTAACTTAGCTTAGCATAAAGTCTGCAAACAAGAGAAACAGCTAGCCTGGCCCTGTCCCAAGGCTCACAAACTAACATCTTATATCTTGTTTTGTAATCCAACCAAAACCCGAAAAAAAAACAACAATTTGCTGTTTTGCTGTCGTTATGTGCCGACTACTTCTCGGCTAGGAGCAGTAACTTTCTGGAATCTCCACTGGTTACCTGGCAACTGCTCTCAGCCACAAACCCTCACATTACGGTGGTGAAATGGTGATTTTTTTGACACTTTGGTTTTTGTATGTTTTGAGCAAACAGACAAAACAAGTTAATTAGTAAGCTTAACAAGTTACGTGTGTATATAAAACACTGCAAAGATTTGTTCATCAGTATATTTATATATATTATATATAATTATAAAGATGAACATATATATGATAAGATTATAATTATGTTGTATTGTTTTATCAATCATTATATAACTACATTATAGTGTGTTAAATTAAGTATCACAGATAATATGCTTAATGCAAATTGATGAGATTAAACAGTTAAAGTGTTTTTCTTTGTCCAGGAATTGTGAATGCCAATGTGTCCATTAGTTTTGGTTTGAAATGAAAGTTTGGCAAGGTGACAGCATTATGCAGGAAATATAATTGTGTCACCAAATTTATTCCTGTTTGTGTGTGCGTGTGAACGTGCACTATACTGTAGAGTATATTTTCTGTAAATATATGACAGCAATCACATCAGCCTTAGATGTAAAAGCACAATCAGGGCAAAGCCTGCCTACCGGTACAAACAGCAAGCTTCCACTTACACATTCATTCCACCTCTCTTATTTCCTGTCCTTTCCTTAGTCCCGCCTACAAATCACCCAGACTCAATTCATCACTAAGACCTTTACCTACTGTCATGGTACAGTTAGGTATGACTGTGAGAAGTGTGTTTTCTAATGGGTTTCATTTCCCTGCACACAGCGGTGATCATTATGTGTGCTGGAGCTGCAGAAGTGTGATGTAGAACACAGTGTTCTCATTATGATCAACGGAAATAATCAGGGCATCCATCCATTTATCCATTCATCAGTCCATTTTCCAATATCACTGCTCACAGTTACTGTGAGCAAGGTAAGTAAATATCTGCATGAGATGTATCTTAAGGAAAAGTTGAAAAGAACTTTGAAGAGAGAGTTCGGGGTCAAGTTTGGCAGAATTGCCTGTGGACAGGAAAGGAAAGGCTGCAAAGAACATCTCACAAAACAGTCCTTGAATATTCAATGTTTAAATATATATTTATAAGCAACCAGGAGTCAAGATCATTTTTGTCATTCATGTGTTGGAGTCAGTCAGCCAGAGAAAGAGACTAATAGGAAGACGCAGGAAAGTTTAAAGTGAGCAGCTTTAGTAGAAATAATGAGCCACCATGTTTGAACATGTTTAAACAACAGCCATGAGGGACATACCAAGGTATCAAGGTCACATGCCACGTTCATGTCATATCAGTATTAGTGTAATTACTGATTTGCAGTGTTCATGTCAACATCAAAGTTGTATGTAAAACTGGAAATGTACTAAAAGCTTTTAGAACTTAAAGAAAAGGGGCGCTGATGATGTCAATCCTGATGATGTCATCGTGGTCACCTCAGCTTGGTCTTAGAGACTACAAATTTATAAAAGAAAACCTTTGTTAAAAACCGAGGGTGTGGAGCATTTACCAAACAATTTTACATTGATATCATACATTGATTTTGCACATGCTTTGTAACTCTTATGTGACTTTAAGGAAGTGCAATACTAAATCACTGGAGTAACCATTTAAAGGAGAATTTGCCTTGTATAATGAATTACTGGCATCAAATGTTCCTGCATTTTTAAACTAAATGTGCTGTGATTTTACCAATAAAAAGAAAGAAAACATGTCGTTTGTGAATAATGGGCACAATATAAATGTAAATATAACCACATTTTTGATAGTCAAAAACACACAGTGTCATTACACAGAACTGAACATCATTTACAAATTGATGATGCCTCAGCAGCATTTTAGTCCAGGTGAGTGCTGACTGCTAGATGCAGGTTTACCTAAGTAAAAAGAGGTGCATACTGCAGACATGCTGCAGTGATAGATACTGGTAATTACTTTTAGTGATCTCATTTAACCCTACACACGGGCAGATGCTTAATTGCCTAGAACAGAAACACACAAATCGAGTTAATCTGGTGTGAGGGGATCTCATGTGGAGAGAGTCCTAAAGAGTGATTGGAGCGGGCGGCGCTTCATCTCTACAAACAGGGTGTGGCTGTGGACTCCTACAGATTCTCAATGGAATACTACACTCAACTGTATCCGTGCACAAGGTGTCATCTCAGTTAGAGAGCCAGAGTCTGTGCAAGTGTGTGAGTCAGAGAGAGAGAGAGAAATTTACTAAAATACAGCCAAAAGTGAAAGCCTCCGCATATTTACCTTCTGTCCCTTCTGCACTATATACTGGTACAATCAATCATTTTGATCCAAAAATTTAAATATAACCACTGTTGTCCATCAGTGTCCAGTCAGTGGATGTGGTACACAAATGGTTAACAGCTCTTGTTCTCTACTATGAGTCTGATGTGTTTTTAAGTTTTGAAAAATACTGTCCTCCCCCTGATTCACAGTGATTTGGTCCATTTTCAGAATCTCATTAACTTTATTTCTGAAAAGAAGTGACTAGCCACAAATTTAGTGAGTTATTCCAAACATCAGGGGGAAAGTGAGAAATATACAAAAGTCTACTATATTGTAGGCTGTCTCTCCCTCTCCTCTCACACTGTGTGAGGAGTGAGAATGAGTTACTATGGTTGCTATGGAGCGTCTCTGTCGCTCTGAAACTTTGCGATAACACTGGAAGACAACAAGGTGAGATGGAAGATAAGCAGCAGACTTTGTAGTAATGAGGCTGATTCGTTTTTATTGTCCCCAGCCACAGTGACATGAAATACCCACAATTATAGTGGTAAGTTGTTAGAAGTTGTCTGGACTTCTACATTTTCTGCGATAAATTGTTTTCTACTGTCATTTATACACTTCCTACACATGGGCTATGTTTAGGTTTAGCTAGCAATAAAATAACGTAATATTTAACTAATTAGATGATAGAACACGATTTGTTTTGTTCGAAAAGGTAAGTCAAACTGAGGCTAAATAAAAGGTGTGTAAGGTCTGGGTGGACATTAATAGTAGAAGCGGTACAGGAGGTTTTAAAAGGGAAAATACAGGTGAGAATTTTTTACTGCAATACACGATTTTAACAAAGAGGTTGTGTATATAATGTGAGGAGGTCCAAATGAAAATAAAACTGGTCCTAAAAACCTATGAAAAAAATATTGAAGAAAATGTGATACATTCTCATATCCATTTTGCATGTGTGTGCATTTCTGTGAGTCCCTAACTTCAGCTTGTGGGTTACCCATCAACTGTCAAGTTGTGAAATATGCAGGCTTCAATATCAGATCATGAGGTAAAAATAACACCTCTGGTACGTCAGGCAAGATTTATCCTGCACTGTTAAACAAATGTTATTGAGGATGAGCCTGATTTGAATGTCTAAATATTGAACTTAAAACTATTATCGCCTCTGTATTTTCAGCCTCTAGCAAGTTGTTTACATTTAGGAAAATCTGCATTGTGGAAAATCATGCTGCTTTGGCCACAAGAAGTTCCCGTTCCGACACAACAATCACCAGAATTATATTTGATACAGAACAAAAAGTGTAACTCTGATGATCACAAAGAAAGATCTTAAGTTAAAAGGAGCACTTTTTATATGATGAGCTGATTAATAGACATTATCCTCGATCATGAGAGGGCTATTAAATCAGTGAATCGGAATTCACTGATTTTAGCAGCAATTTTTGAATTAGACTTTATATTTAAAAATCCTTAAAGTATCTCATTGTTTATTTTGCCAGTATCTGTAATAGATCAAGCCCCCCACTCATCTTGATCAGTGATTGATTTACATATAAAATTCTCTGCAGCCTATCTGATGTTTTGTATATGTCTAATGTATAGATCATCTCTGTTATCTATAAACCTGTCTTTATTGTTAGAGTCATGTATGTCTAACAATGAATCAGTTACTAATCAATGAACACATCCAATCCCTTTGTGAATAAATAGAGCAATTTGCACTCAGCACAGTATATCAATAGCCCATATGATAAACATGAGACTGCCGTCTCTGGATAGCTGAGATTCATCAATACTTCATCAACTGACAAACATTTGTGCCCAGTCTGATTGTATCTGTGATGAGTGATGGCATCTCTCTCAGCACAGGAAATTAAGAGCCAGATGGAAATTCCAATCATGTCTCTGTTTTATTTTCAGTGTATGAAGGTTAACAAGGACTCATCTGCATTTCAGGTGCAATTCCTGAAGCATGTTTGCGAATAGTTTTGGCATACCTTGTTACTGAAGGTGATGCATAGAGCACAGACGAAAAATGTTGACTTTTACTAACCTTTTGATAAACTCAAAAAACTACAGAAGGGAAGTTAAATCAGAGAGGCTTAGGCAGTGAAACTGTTCCAGAGTTTTACAGAGATAGGGACATATTTGAAGGTTTCTGACAGCCAATTTACAGCTAGTGAGAGATTTAGAAAAAAATAAATAAAAAAACTTACCGCCCTGCCACAGACTGGACAAGGAAAATTTCTGTTCTTTGATAAGCTTCATCCCTTTCCTCTGCAGTCACTACACTTATTTGTTTATTTCATCACATACCTTCTTTGTGGTTCTGTTTTCTTCCCTTTTTATGTTATTTCAGGCTCTCAGTAGTCTCCCAGCCATGACAGTCGCATCCAAGAACCCGTACAGATATTCTATAGAGGTAATATGATGATTAAATTATTATTATTATAAAGTGTACTATCTAATCCTTTCTTTTTCTGCTATTATCAAATCTAACATCCACCACTCATCTATCTACGTTTAGATAAGCAAACTTTGATCTCCTCAAACAAAGAAATCATTTCAGGTGGATCAAATGTGCTTTTTGGACTAGGAAAATGGCGTAACCTCCACTCAACTGCATTTGTTCTTTCAGGTCCATTACAACTTGGTGAAGGTTGATCAGCAATATAGAAATGAGAGAACCTGACATTTTCTAAATGTTTCTGCATCCATAAGCATCATTGGAAAGGTCTGTAATAATGCATATTTAATTTATATTCCTCAAATCATGAAGGTCACTGCTGGGAAACTCTTCCCATAGATCAATATGTCTGCATGACCTGGCAAGTTAATATGATCATGCTCCCACTGCTGAATTTCCACTGCACGCGCTGAGCGCTGATAGTCATGATTTCTGATGATTCTCTTTCATTATCATTCATCTGCTGCTAATAAAACCATCACAAACTTTTTGCAGGAAAAGACACCTTCTTCCTCTAACTGATGATGTGTGATGCACTGCAGATTAAAGATGAGCAGAACTTGTGTAGACTTTGTCAGATTCGCCTGCAGAATCTGTGCATTCATAGCTAGAGGGCGTGTACTTTGCAGTGATGTGGACGCTTCACTGGCACAGATCAACCTACTGCACTGCCTCCTGTAAACATCTCAGAAGTAGATTTGCAAGGTTCTTCTTTACGTTTTCTACTTGCACAGTGCGTCTGCCATCACTCAGGAACGGACTAATTTTCTTTACTGCAAGCTAAAATATGACCTGACTACTGTTATGAAAGATGGTAGTTGTTCCCCCCCTCCAATGCAGTGATGCATGATTCCTGCGCTGAGCGGGCATGTGTTACCTATAGACTATAAGAGAGATCAATACAGCAGTTAGCAGAGCTTGCATCCAATGTATAAATCGCCACGGCATAAGAACACACACACACACACACACACACACACACACACACACACACACACACACCACCACCATGATCACCACTCCCATCACACCAGAGAAATAAGATCCAGTCCAGTCCAAGGTCACCGTCACAGTCTCTCAGGCTCCCATGATGACACTTCACACTGTCTCACAGAGTTAAATGAATCTTCAAGTGCAGACGTACAAGAGAGAGATCCAGCGATGTTCCAGACTTGACAATAAACAACATATCAGATGGTGAAAGAAGTCGAAGATATTGATAGCTCTGTCTGCGGAGGCTCTGTGCTGGGGCCTGCCAGTTTTCAGATTCCCAATAGCATGGCACGTGCTTTTAAACCCAAAGTAAACTTTGGATCCAGCAGGGCCTCAAGGATGAGCATCACCCAACCTTAAACTAAATTATAAACCAGAAAAGAGGGGGAAGCATGTGCTCGAAGAAAAGTGTTTAAAAGACTAGTGCAGACTGGTATCCATGAATATTTGATGCGTCAGTTCTTGAGTGAAAACTGCAGCACATTATTTAATGTCCCTAATGGTGTTAACTCCTCCTCAGCTGAATGTGAGCTGCTTGTCTAGCTAAATCTCAGAAACCTCTCTCTCTATTTGGACTTGTACAACCAAAGCATTGTCTCTTTGTTAGTTTCCACATTTCTTTAGTCAGAGGTGTCTTAATACCTGAGCACACTTTTTCTTCTTTTAATTAAAACATTTGGTGTGGCGGCAGGATGGAATGGCTTCTGAAAAGCGGAGGCATACGTCACAGGGAGGATTATGAGAATCTAACACGGGAGAGGAAAAGGTGCTTAACTGTGGAATTACAGCTGAAATGAGTTTTTAATCGTGCAGTTAATGTTGGCAAAATGTGAAGCCCAGAGACAGTGCGGATTGCCTCCGTGAGGGATAAGACACCATCAGGGAAGCCAAGTGAACAGATTACTTTATATCAGATTGCATTTTGGTAGATACAATAGCATTGAGTGTGTCTTTGTAGATACTCTATATATAACTCTATAAAACCACAATCCTCCACAATTTCCTCTAAATTCATAATATTGGTATTTGAGGCACTAAATGAGCATACTAAATGTATTGATAACGTTTGCAGTCTCAAGCTCGAGACCTCGAAGTTGCAACTTCAACTTTTTGTAGAATAAGAAAGCCAAAGGTCACCTGGGCTCATTAGCCACAGCTAATCCTATTTTAGTCTTGAATGCTTGCATGGCGTCATTGCAACAAAACCCCCTTATTTTTTTAGCACTCACATGAAGCGCAGCAGAGCTGAATGTGCTCCTGTTAATGAGATACTGGTTATCTCTATAGCACACTGCCTCCCACCCTCTTCCAGCCCTGCATTATTGTGCATCAGAGAGGAACTCGCAGTGTCATTAGTGTTGAAAGAGGGTAATGGAACAGAGCCTACCCAGTTTCATGAGGGGTTACCATGACCCAGCAGGAGAAATAGGCCTAAAGGGAGAGGTCTGGGATCTAGTATGTAAAAAACACTGGCTGAAAATAAAATGTCATGCCCAGCACTCCCTTGCAGCTTGTCCTGGTGCTTCGTGCCCCATTATATCGATTTACTAAATGAATAGATCATAGTATGCAATTATAACCCCCCCCCCCCTGCCATTGGCTTTGTAAAAGGTCTCAACTTAGGACATTTTAAGGATCATTTGCAGCATAATGTGAGCGCAAGAGTCCATCTTTCTCTGGAGCACGCCCTGCTTATGCATAAATGGATGATGAATACCGCCATGATTAGAGATTCATCTTCCATCGCTCCGGCCATACACACCAAAGTTCCTGAGAGCAACAAGTCAAACGGCTTGTGTAATCTTTAGCACGGAGGGCTTGTTTCCTTTTAATTCAGGCGGAGAAAGCCAGGGAGAGGAGCCCAGTGATTGTAATTCCCCAAAGCATTTCATTATTTCAGTGTGTGTGATAACATCTTTAATTCCATTTTAAATAGGTTTATATGTCCATCATAAAATACTCCCTTGTGGGTTTAATTATTGCTCTAAGATAAGAGACACTATGGGAAGAGAGCAGGGACAAAAAGGGAGAAAGTCATTTCTAAAAGAAGGAGACACAAATTATGTAGCTGGGTGTCTGATTGTGTCCTTGTTATTGCTTATCGCTTGTGACATCACTTCCTGTAGCTTTCATTCGTTTGCTGCTATCTTGTCATCTATTCAACACAGACAATGGTACTGCAGCATGTGCCATGACACAAAGAGGCTTATTATGGCAAGATTAAGTGCAATCTGAAATTGTCCTGTTTCAAGGGGCTTTTGACACAGTCACAACACTGTAGATGTTAACAGCACCTCATTTTAACTATAGAAACATTCAGCTTCCTCGGGTACATGTTGCTTTTGTATATGGTGCACTGTGAACACACAAGCATGGCATTTTGCTGTGATTATAGAGCGCAGCTCTCTTCAGTCCTGTGCACATGTACACACAATACATTTTACCCGTAAACTCTCACTTTCCTTCTCGCCCTGTTTTTCTTGCTCTCTCAGCCCAGGAGAACACACGTGCATACACACACCAATATATATTTCACACACACTCACCTGCACAAACACACAAATTCACACATGACCAACAGTGGGTCCTCTGAAGCCTCTTTCTCTGTCTCTGAGGCGCTGTCACCTTCAGACCAGACGCTCGCTGGCTAAAAATTGTTATGTCAACCATAAAATTACCTTCAATTCAAATTCATTTCAGCTACTTGGAAATTCTATTCCATCAAGCACAAACATATTTCAGTGAAAGAGCTAAATTCTATATTTTTCTTTCTTTTATCCTCCTCTCTAAAAAAGATAAACAACGGGTGGTTTGAAGCTTGAACAATGTGTTGCATGGTCAAATGGGTAATCTCTTAATCTGTCTTCTTATCCGCCCATGATGTTTTTCTGAACTATTCTCTCCTGACTCGCTGTAACCTCCATCACTCCCACATACTCTCTTAACAGTTAGGTAAGCTGCATTTACCACTTCATCTGCTGCAGGAAAAGATCACCACTGAGAGACACAACTGAGAGATACTTCTTAAACTTCACTGTCAAACTAAGCTCCTGTTAGAATAAAACGCAAAGAAGTCGGCAAGCACTTCTTCTGTGAAACAATACCTGCAGCGACTTGTTCCTGCTCTCTGACGATCTTAATCGTCACCTCCTGAAGTTTAAACCAGAAGGCAATAAGGAGAGTGGTGGAGATGGTAGAAAGCTTCCACAACTAACTATTTATAGATGATGTTCTGTACTTGCAAAAGGTTACAATTAACATTCAATATCCTGACTGTATTGATTAGGTGTCAGCTGAAGTCAACAATACTGATGGGATGTTTGTTACTCCACTTAATGAATGATGTTTTATTAATGGTCATGTAATAAGATTACCTTTATCTCAATGAAAACCATCAATCTTTACCCCCTGCTGTGCAGCGCTGTGAACACTCATTAAGCTCCATATAGATCTTCTCAAATCTAGGGAGGACCTATAGAGCCTTGTAAATCTGCATGAACACAAAGCAGTTCATTCACGGTTATCTATTTAAAAAATGACACAAGTGATTAGAAAAAGATTTTAGACATGTTTCATATTAAATAATACAAATTCAAGTGAAATTTTTGTGCCTGTATAGAATTGTGTAATTATTTATTAAGCATACAATTTCATTAGTAGTATTATTTTTGTTATAAAACTAGTTATTTTTCACATAGCCCACTTCTTTAACCACCAATATGACCAAATATTTCAATGTATTAGAGATGAAGAATATTAAATTTACATTTACTCATTTGGCAGACGCTTTTATCCAAAGCGACTTACATTTGAGGAACAACATACAAGCAACGATAAAGCATCAATACAGTAAGGGATCTGCAAATGACAACAGATACAAGTTACAACAGCAATAGATACTAGTAAGAGCTATTTGCACATATGGCATCAATGGGGTAAATACCTATGGAAATAAGTAAGAATTAACAAAATAGTGCATATTGCATTTTGCAAAAAAGAACGTAACTTTGGCACTGAGCAGCAGAAGAGGTACTAAATAAAGAGCCCTTTGAGAGTCAAAAGAGGCACTTATTGCTGATCAAAAGCCATGTGACAATAAAGCCAGTATATTTTCTATACAGAATACATTACAGCCACTTCTGCGCCAGCTCAAACAAAATCATTTGTAAGATTTAGTTTTGAGTTACAACAAATGTATTAACTGGTTGCTCCAACATGACCTTTAACCCACGCAGGAAAATTCAGGCCAGCCTTGGACTGGTTGAAAGAGTGGATGAAAATGGTTGGCTGACAGCTCTGCTGAGGTTTGCTCTCTGTGTTTCAGTGGTGTACTGCACAGGGGCTGCCAGTGGAATCTGAGGTAAAACCACCTGAAACAATGACAGCCCCTCCCCCTCTCCTACCTCATCTATCAGACACTTGACACAGGTCGGAGAGATTGATCTCTTTTTCACATGGGCCTGACACCCCCCGTGCCCTAGCGAGGCTTGTTTAACAAACGCCATCCTCTCTGCCAATAAAAAGCACCTTTTCCCCCCCCTAAGGCATCTCACAGGGCAATGCTTGCGTATATATTAGCCATAACTTTTTTTAAAAGCAGGATTTATGGACCCCACAGTGGGGATATATGACAGACCATGGTGAATTAATTATTCCAATACAATTTGATGTATCTAATTATTAATTCTGGGACACGAGCTCAGTTAGAGCAGAGACTGCTTGTAAAGGTTGGATTTATCATGTTGACATTTTGCTACAGCCAATGCTCTCTCGCTCTCTCTCTCTCTCACACAATGCAGTTGTTCAGAGCTCTGCCCTACAGTTTTTTTCCCCCTCCTGCACAAAGTGGCAGAACACAAATATGCCCTTTTCATCCGTCTTCTGCCTCTTTCTCAATGAGAAAGCTACGGATGTTTTAGTAAGAGATTACAGCGAGCACACAAACATATTGCTCGCACACACCAGCTGTTGACAAGCGTTCTTTCTACTGGTGTGCCATGCATGGCGGAGCACGCAAATGAAAGGTCAGGCCCATCAACATCCATCTCCCCCTCAGAACGGCAGAGACACCAGCCTAATCCAGCTGTACGAACAAACAACAAAGACAAGACGAGAAAGGAAGAACTCCAGTAGATGCATCAATCTGAAAGCATTAGAGAAGGTTAAGCCCCTCAGTTTGTTCAGCAAGCACTCAACAGCAGCTATGCACTCCTGACTTAAATGCATGCAACTGAACAAAGGAAAATGTTATTGTTCAGGTTACATTCTGCTCCATTTAGAGGGTTACACTGAATGTGTGCAACACCAACTACAGCTGTAAGCTTTGTAGTGGTAACCTTATGGGAGCGCATACCAACCTGCTGAGCCATCAAAAGTGAAGAGCTGATCTCACCAAACCACTGACATTGACTAAAAGCCATGCCTGAGCTTTAGACCAAGCTTATGAGCCTTGCAGATATCAAACCACAGTTTGAAACAAACAGAGGAAGCCCGGTGAAGTGCAAGGCCCATAGATGCATTACTGAATGGGGCCCCTGAGTGTTTGGGCCCCTGGGCCTTGCTCCTCACAGCTGCCAGAGTTTCTGTTTGAATTGACTGTTTGAGAGTCAGGGATCAATTAAAAGTAGGGATGTCCCAGTCATGGGATTTTTTGTTTGCTTCTGATCGATATATTTTAAAATTTAATATTGAATATCTGCCAAACAAATTTACCAGGTTTATTTTCCCTTTCATGTTGCAGCTGTACAGCATACTGAGGCTACATTAACATTTTATTAAAGTGAGAAAAGCAATATAAATCAGCACATCAAAGGCTTTTTTATGCTTTCCTATAATATTTTTGTATAGAGTCTTGTAGTATTTTATACAATATCTGTGCAGAGGACTGTCAGTGTGGATCTGCTTCGACAGGAAGCTTTGGACAGGAGTCAGACAGCCTCTCTTTATCTACCACAATGAAGCATAAAACAACTAAAAAGGAGATGCAAAATGACTACAAATTACGCAGATGCATGTCTTGCAGTCTTGAGTTAGGGTGCCTTTTACTCATCTATGCCCAGGGGCCCATTTTCTCATAATTTGTCCATGGCAATGGAGTGTTACCTACACAGACACATTCCAACATGACATGTGACCTTGAAAATGAATTTCAAGCTTTGCTAGAATATCATTAAAGCAAGCCAAAACACACAATAACCGTTTCCCCGAGCTCTGACTTTCATTACACTTTGGTTCCCTCAGTTCTATTTTGGCAGGCTCTGTATGTGCCCTTGATGTGATGAGAAATGTGAATTTCTACACAGGACATATAGCAATGTGCTGCCCTGATACACACTGGCTCATAGTCATAATTTACATCCCACTTGAAACATTTCTCTCTGTCCTCTCTGCAGCTTGTTTTTCACATACTCCCTTGCACATGAGCTGGCTAAAAGCACTGTCATTACTCCATCACGCTCTTAAAGCGGTGTATCTGACCCATTAGAGTGGGCTGGTGGGAGTAGGGCTGTGAAATAATGATCGCTAAGAATTCTATAAAAAGAAAACTGGCGTGAGCATTTGTTACTCACAGTGGAGGAGCGATTAAGGCAGGCTGATTGAAAGTGTCCCACGTGTCGGCCTCTGAGAAAGTTTTGCGATGGGCGTAATGGGCCAAATATCTGCTCGGCTTGGCTCCTCTCTCTCCTCCACTCCGCAACGCTTTGCTCAATTAATCCAGAGCCTCTAAATGACCCTCGAAGGTGACTCAATAGATAAGTGCAATTACACTGGAAACAAGGGTGCTGCCAATTAGTCCTCAAGTCTCCCTCCATCTTTGCGACGGAGGCTGAGCACGTCCCACCGGGTCGGCCTGTTTGTGACTTCATTAACAGGCTTCTAAAAGGGGAAAATGAACGCCTGGCCTAGATCACACTTCTGTGCGCAGGGATCAGCACCGCATAGGATGTGTTTGTCCTTAGATGTTCAGGAATGACAGAAAAGGCCTGGGAACGTGGAAAGAGGCAAGATCTTGGAAACGTTTCCCAACACCCTGACATCTCAAACTGTCCAAACAGATCTAGAGATTTCTGTATGGCAGTTTACAGGCTTTTAGGCAGAAATACCCAGTGGAATTCAAACTGATGTCTGAGTTTATCATGCCAAGGAGTGATGATGATGATGATGATGATGATGATGATGATGATGGGGGTTAAGATGATGATGATGATGATGATGATGATGGTGATGACAATGCATCTAGTGACAGCAGAGAGGAGGTCCCACTCCTCATCCTTTTTCTCTCTTTCTAATGCCCCTTTGCTCGTCTCTAATTGCTCCCCCGTTGTTCCTTCCTGAGCAAATTGTTAATGAGAATTTCCTGCTATGTAGACGTCAGGGGCACAGTCACTTGTTGTCTGCCAGCACAGAGTCTGTGAGTAATGGGTGTGACTAATGCTGCTTGGCAGGTTCCACTCTCGTCCCTCCCTGCCATCTGTCCCCTGCCACCCCTCTGGGTGCACTGGGGTGCTCTCAGCAGGTCTCAGTAATCATACACACACATACACACATTCTACACACAAGCAATTCCAGCCATTTGACAACATCCCAAGATTTTTAGAAAGTGGGTTTCCAAATCTGTGAGTTTCGCTTTGCGTCTGCATCATATGAGTCACCTTCACAACAACTAATTATCTTCCTTTAAATGCACTGTGTTAGAACTTATTTGGTCTGTGGAGTGAGCATGTGCATGTTTTAGTAATTTAAAAGTCCTCTACGGAGAACAGACCAGTCACTCTCCTTTAGAATAACAGATAGAGTAACCCTGATGATCACTAAGAATTCTAATTTCTGTCTTGGAGAATTACATTAACATACATTTACTCATTTAGCTGATGCTTCTATCCAAAGCGACTTACAACTGCTATGTATGTCAGAAGTCGCACTCTTTTGAAGCAACCAAGGGTTAAGTGTCTAGCTCAGGGACACACTGGTGGATGTGTCGCAGTGGGAATCGAATATGGGTCTCTCACACTAATGCACGCGTCTTATCCACTGTACCTCCACCACCCACAATTGACATTCTCCTCGTAAGAAAGTACTGACACAATCTGATGAAATATTTGTTTTTTCTTCTGGTTTAACTGCATTCCATTCATGTGAGAACACTCCTTCCATGTAACGATGCAATGGCAAATGAGATGTGTGAGTGAGCGCGGAGGATAAATGTATCCAGGATGTCAGTGCTGGCTTAAGATAGGGGGAAGCAGCATGAATCTCATTACAAGGGCCCCAGGACCTGCCCCTGCAGCAAAGTGTATCACTCTGAGTGACTTTAAATTGGTGTCCAATGAAGTAGGAATTTATCCTTCGCCCTGTTCTGGTTCTCTGAGGCGGTTTGGGCTGTAATCTTCAGAAGCTGCAGCTTTGATTTTTGGTATCCATATATATTTGTCGTGGATTGGTTTCCATACAGCTGAGGTCATTTTATAGTTGGAAAGCAATGCATCTGCAGAGGTAAATATTTGCTCTTTGATGACTGATTATTCATTTTAGGCTATTTTGAATGTCTATGTAGAAAAGTACAGGAAATTCTATAGTCAGACTTGTTCAGTGGGTTGGGATCTGATTGTGAGTGTTCATTTTAACTTCAATGAAATACATACTTATATGATCACCATGTACAAGAATATGAGCAGAAGGTCATGGTCTTGGCAGTGCTTCATGGAACGTAAGAAGCAGAGGCCTCACTGAGACTTTAGCTTGCGCTGCTGCTGGTGTGGTGGGAGTGGTTTTTTGTGTCTGAATAGCAAGAGGCATAGTCACTCTCATTCTGCCTGACAGTAGCATTGGCAGGGGAACTATGGCCTCCCAAAATAAAATTACCATTCCTCTGTTACCTGTTATATGCATTTTAGATAAAATAGGATCCCTTTATGCTGTTCAAGCCTATTTACATAAAAGACTCAGACTGAATTTAATTTAATGATTGTTGATGCAAGTATTACGGTAACATGTAAAATATTCTTAAATAAACTGCACTTGTCAGATTTGGTTGCTACTAATGTACATTATTTAGTGTAATTGCTTTGACACCAGTCAATGTTTGCTGTAAATTTGTGACCCCTACAGGCAGATTGAGGTACTGAACCTTAAGGGTTCTCCCCAAATTGCTGTATCCTCCATTTAGTTTTTCAGTCGACACAGCACACTCAAGCAGTGCATTATGCAGGCTTTTGGTTTGAGCCTTGTACATCTGTCTGAGAATGGTTACTTATCTTAGCAATTTAGTTGTGCTTCAAAAATGCTGATAAAAGGATTTTTGTTGTTGTCCACATTATGAGACGAGTTAAAGAGCTGCTGAGCTAATCAACTAACTCGAGCTAATCGCTAGCGTAGGCTGCTTTCAAAATTAACACAGTTAACTCAAACATATGGTAGCCGGTCTGTAGAAGTTACACAGATGATGTTGTTCATTTGTGATATAACTGTACTTTATCATGTGAGTCACTGAACTCACCCCAGGAATCCCACAGACAATCACATAGTTGTGTGAACTCCACCATGGTCCCAGCTGCATCTATGATTGGTCAGTGACCTTTGACCTATGAGATCACCTCACTGATAAAAGTTGCAGCATGATGCAACATCTTTCTTTTTCCTCTTGGCTGTCTCTCTCTCCCTCGCCTCGCTTCTCAGCTCTTCTTCTGGAACCTGGACACCGGACCACCCGACTGTTAGCTTTTGATCAATAAAAATTGACATGTTTTTCATTGAGGTTTTCTTGTTGTGATCATTGTTAAAGTGAGATTATGTAACCATGCTCAGCCACACTAAATTATTGTTGCATGCTAACTAACTCTTTTAACTCGGCACCGTTAACCGTCACTTAGATCACATACATAGCTTCTATTCAGCCTTTACACAACCACACACATGCAGGAAGAAACCTAAAAGTTCCTGCTGCACATTCTTTCGTCTGTCTGATCGCATGTGTCCGTGCAGATCCATGTAGATACTTCCACAGATCCTTCAACCAATTAGCTTTTAATTGTAATCTTGTTATAGTTTTCTTTGTTATTAATTTAAATATTAATCAAAGGACAAATTAATAGTTTAGTATATTTCATGAGACTGAATTAGGTAAAAAAAAAAGGTTAAAAAATTATTTATTAAAGGGGCTATATGTAAGTTTTTGATTTTAATAAATAAAATTTCCATTGCCTTATTGTCAGTGGGCTCAAAACTCACTTAGAAATGAAGCACACGCCTGTTTTCTCCGTTGCGTGCATCAGCCACTATTCTGCTTTTAATGTGAGGTCTCCGGGTCGGATTCAGCCCTGTGCACGCTCCCGAGCCTTTCTCAGACTACAGCGGCAACAAGGCAGCTAACGACATGCAGTCCACTAACACCATAAAACAACCGGCTCACAGCAAAACACAGGCTCCATGTAAGGATACAAAACAACAACAAAGGTTTATGTGCTGAAAACCATAAGACCAAACAGGTTCAGATGATGTCGAGTAAGAACAAAGTGAACATTAGCAAATCTGGAGAAACACAGGGAAAGCCATGTTAGCTCACCGGCTAACGCCGAGTAGTTGCTAATGTTGTCCGGTAGTCCTAAAGTTATATCGCTTTCCACATGTTACTATCCTGTGTACCACTGTTGATATAGCCTGCAAGAAAGGATGTAACGGCAAAAAGCAAATGTGGAGCGATTTGTTTAGCCTATAGTGATGCAGCCAGGAGCAGCCAGCTACAGTACGTTCGGACCTGCCCCTGTTTGCTTTGTAACGTTCAGTTTATGTTTATTGTGGTTTTACCAATAGATACATAGATAGATACTCAGATACATAGCTTCCCCACCTCTCAGTCGCTGTAACTAACATGACCCACATAACATAAAACACTGCAACAAAACAGTCACAACAACCCAGAGGAAGAGCCATCCACTATCACTTGTTACAGTAAAGTTACTTGCTGCGATCTAACTGTTATAAAGTGTGACACAATCTCGTTATAATATTCATTCCAGCTCACTAAGCGTTTCATTATCATCCAATACATGTAGCTGTGCTGACATTGCTGAGCCTCCGGAGACAGATTCACAGATAGTAAAAATAGTTACTGAAAGCAGCAGATGAGCTAACGATGTAGCACGTCGGCTAAATGTAGTAAATGTACCGAGATCATGTAACGAGCATGGATTAGTTCAACCTGCAGCTGATAAAACTATTACTGTTACGTTGCAGTGGGAGTTTACCTGAGTTTCCAGCTCTGTCTGTTCTCCCTGCCTCTCTATAGCCGCTGTCACTCTGCCTTTTTTCAGGAGTATTGTGCCAATATGCGGCTGGCTGCGCTGAATGAAAGGTATGGCACCGGTGTTGATCTGCCTCTGAGACGGGAACGTTTAAGTCACAGAGCCTGAACATGTCTGGAGAAAAGCCACAGCCTGCATGCTGGTGTTCCTGCATTTATTGTGGTATTTGTATATGAAAGTGGTTGCATTTCGGATTATGCTCGCTCATGAGTTCAAGTGAGCACAAGTACGAGCACACACCTGGTTGCAATCTTAGAACCGCACCGCTAGTGGCCGCTGGAAACTCCATTGTGCCCCTTTAATTATTAAATAATAGTAGTACTATTATAGTAGTAGTAATAATCATTATTAACAACATTATTATATTATTTAATGTAAATATTGATGCCCAACAACATGAAGAACAGCCTACTGAATTTTGTGTTTGCTATCTGTCTAGGTATGCAGTAGAGATGTGCGGATTGATCCTAAAGTATCGATATTTCTGATACCAACATTTCCTGCTCTAGGATCGATACTCATATAAAAGGATCGATATCTAAACTCAGTAATTTGGAGTGAGTGTGTGTTTTATCATAAGTATCTTACTGTCACCAGGATGGTCTAACTACTCAGTTGATAGGAACTACTTTTCCTTCCGCCTGTCAAAGTCATGCTTGCGCTAAGGCTCTGTGATGGAGCTTCTTTGAAGTGAGCCGCTGCAGCCCTTTACATTTCCCGCGATTGAATACTGACTATGGCCGACTGTAAAAGCAGTCACGTCTGGCTGTATTTAGCTGTGAAGGTAATAATGTTGCTCTGTGTGATGTGTGTGCAAAGACAGTGAAATACTTTGGCAACACTGCAAACTTCGCTAAACATCTGAGATTAAGTCAAAATAATATGATGTTATGAAGCACAGTTCTGAGCAGGATATTTTCATTATAATTAAAGAATTTGATGTTTTGTCATTATGCAGCTATTATTTTGAATTGGTAAGGCTACAGCCTACTCCTTATTTCTCTCATAAATACAGAAACGTGGGGAGGTGACATTAAACTAGAAATAAAATATGTAAAAAGTATTGGTATTGGTATCGGCAATACCAGCTTGGGTATTACTTGGTATTGGATCGGATAGGAATTAAGTGGTATCGCACATCACTAGTATGCAGTATGACACATCTGTGAGGGCAGAATAGTACTTTTACAAAGTGAAAAGTAGTTAATTATTTAAAACCAGCACCTAACCACCAGAATGAATGCAGCTGCTAAAGCCAGTCGGGTTAAACAAACAAGGTCGATTGAATTGGGTTTCAATAAGGTATTGACATCGAGTAGAGACTTTGTTAAACAATAATGCAATCACCAAACCGTGACATCCCATGATGCATTGTTGCCAGCCAGATGGAAAAACTGACAGGACCTAAATGCAAAAGAAGAAACATCATGCAAATAGGGGATTGTGTTCATTACTTGACATAATATTGATCGTGGATTCTTAAAAAAATTCTCAATGAACTTCTCACACAGTGAAATACAGTACATAGACCACTTATATGCCCCATCTTATGAGCAGTACACAGACCATGCATAAAAAAATGGATTTGCGATGGATATTTTCAGGGTCACTCTGTTGGTCCATAATCTCATTTGGAGAGAATGAAATAAACATATCCGTGGGAATTGGACACAGTTAATTCTAAAGGGTGCAAATTGATTTTCTGTAGAGCTGGGAATGGAGAGCAGTTGTGCAGCATGAAGATACTCCAGTGATGAAAACTTCTCTCTGGAGTTTTTTTTCCCTTTCTTTATCAGGCAGCTTACAGCAGAGAATTCTAAGGAACTTTAGTTCTTGAAATTAATGCATGAATGCTCTCTTTCTGCATCGACTCGAGTGAAGTTTGAAAGTCATAATTACATCAGCATTTATTTTATCACTGATCTTGGCTCCAGCCTTGCATTAAAGCAATGAAAATGTGATTGGAGAATATCCTGTTCTGTTTTTCTGTAAAAGGACATTTGTTTTTTATAGTTACTTGCAAGAATATCCTGTAAATGTGCAGCAGGTGAAGGGGACAAATCAATGTGACCAAATCAAATATTTTGCTGCTGAAAAGGCTCCACACTAAAAACACATCCAGCTGAAAGACTTTGTGTAATTTGTAGCATTCAAATCTGCTTTGTGAGATGTTTTCAAAGGGTGGGCTGTTTTCAAAGGGATGCGTCTCATGTTTCAACAACGTGCCACTGAAATTTCCACCACGCCAAAACCCCCTATCCACAGACCAGCAACCATTGTGTTGATTTCACTTCCCTCGACAACATGAAGAGGCATTCCCTCACCATCAGCACTGCATCTCAAACTTATCAGCAATTATTAGAACCATTGAAGGAAGGCTGCTATGGCAACTGAATATGCACTTCTCTCACCACAAGGGCAATGGCTTATTTCTTTATCGAGATGTAAATGTGTACGGCAAGATGTGAGGTACGGGTTCTTTGTTTTTTTAATTACAAGTTTCCATGTAGTTTGTTTCCATGGTTACTAATCATATGGCTCATAAAAATCTAGTCAAAGATTAGACTGAAGCTATGGTATATTCAAGGATTGTTTGCCTCTCTATCCATCCATCTGTTACAAGTTACTCTATTAAACAGAGCTCGATTAAAGTTCTCATATTCATCTTTTTCTTTAGATTTACCATTTCTTGATAAAATTGTATATGAATAGTTTTATGTAAACTCTGAGCTTTCAAAGTCTGCCATTTGTGACGCTAACCCCCCCCGCCCCCGCAGAGAAGCACTTACGCTGGTTTCCTAAGTTGCTGGAATCAATAGTAATTCAGCAGAAGCCAGAGGTAAGAGAGTTAATTATCTCGATGTTCTCAGGTATAATTGAACAGATGTGTTTTTAAATTGGTCATCTCACCATTGCAGTGCCAGTGGTAATATCCTCCCACACTGGTATGCTCTGCAATGCAGAAACCAAAAGACAGGATAGAGGAGAGAGAGATAGAATTACTGTACAGTCTTCATGAAATACAATTCAGCTGCAGCACACAACAGTCCACCCCAGAGACTGCTGGAAAGGCAATTAACCTTTGACCTCTCTGAAACACTAGCCATACGCTGCCTTGCACTTGCTAGCTTAAAACTTTTAACCTTACAGGACCTTGATTTGCAGCACTTTGGGCCTGTTTTGAATTGAGTTAGCACAGCCTTGTCATACATCATTTATACCCTGAGCGTGCTTTGCTGGGTACCCTGTGGTCTCAGCACCACCACAGTTCTCATCTGTGTGGGCCCCTCCAGCCACAGGCTGCTGCTGGTGATAAGAAGATGGCAGGGCCGGCCCTGATGAGTGGCATCTTCCCGCCATCACTTCTCCCATTTCATTTCCCTGCTTTAGAGAGGAGACATCAGGATGCAATGGCCTCAGGCTGTTACCTCCACTCTGCTTCCATGATTCACTCTCAGGCCAGTCTCTCTCTCTCTCTCTCTTTCTCTCTCTCTTTGGGATTTCGGGTTTACAGCCAAGCAAGGGAAACTCGTTTGGGCTTGGAACTCCCGCATACGAAGGCGCAAATCAAAAAACTTATACCCACGCATTCGGGGGACTGAGCTGAATCTCGTGGTATAGAAATGTGCGTACATTTCTGCCTATAATTTCTTTCAGCAAAATCGCGAACACTGAAAAACTTACTTTAATTAACTCCTCCAATCGGCACCAAACTTGGCACAGGTGATCTCTGGCTGATGCTAGGGCTGTGCAATATGACAAAATTCATATCCCGACATTGGTCATTTCTTCTGCTATAGCTAACATCACCACAACAGCATGTCTTGGTGAACTACAAAGTAAGCTGAATGTCCCTGAGCAATTGCCTAATTTATCTCCTAAAATATACTACACTATCAATTAGGAACCTAATTTACCATCAGTAGCTAATACGTTAATTTGGAGTTCTACACATAAGAGGTTTTTATTCAACAGAAAGAAACAATACACAAGATGAAACCTAACTACAATGTACTAAACTAAAGAACAAAGGGATGTATATAAGATTAACATTACTAACATCAATTTAGCGGTGGCTGAGAACTACAGTTACAATAATAATCTCACATTAACCAACAATAAAACCTCAATGAAAAACACATAAAAACATACATTTACAAAGCTAACAGTACTATGTTAGCCAAGTATCATTACAGTGTTAAGCTATTATAGGGATGTTATACACAGTTATTTCACCAGTCTGTAGAGGAAGAGAAGTTGCTTAGGTGTACTAGTTGTTAGCTTGAGATTCCGTTGTGGGTTGGCCAGGCGGGGAAGAATTGTGGTTCTGTTGCAGTCTGAGGTTTTGTTGATCAGGGGATATCATGGGTCATAGGTCCGACTGACCAATTATAGCTGAAAGGTGTGATGTCCTGGAGGATCGTGGGAGTTCAATGTCTCAAAGGTTTAGGACACACAAATGAACAAATTCGTCTGTGAAGCCCTCATAGTCTCAACATTATGCACACTGCCTCTCTCCAACACGACAGACAATGGCTGCTCAGAAATCTCCAGGTTTATATGAGCAAATAAAACCTGTTCCCCTGTCCTCACTCAGATACTCACAACACCTATGAGTCATGGGCCACTAATGAAAACTCAATCAATAAGGCAGCCCACGGGTCACACAATACCAAGGGACAATCCAAGCACCATACCTGATTGCTTTGTGACTGGTCGCTGCTGTGATAGTTGAACTGTGTCTTCATACAGTGCTCGTTTTGCACTTTGGTAGGAATTGTGTATTTGCATAGTTGTGTGTATAGTTTTTGGTTTCTATGTGCATGTGTTCTATGTGTTTCTATGTTTTAGTACTGGTTTGTATTATTTTCTATGTGGTCTTTCAGTTTTGCAAACAAATCAATACAAAACAAACAAAAAATCTAAAGAGGAAACAACTTAAGTAAAATACAAGAAAAGTCGAGCCTTGTATGGCTGTCTAGCTTTGCAAAAGAGAACGCTTTGTAAGGGCAGCACACATGTCAGCCTCATTTCCAATCACAGGTAGCTTGCTTCCTCTGCCCCCAAGTGGCCAAAAAATCACAAACATCCAGAGCAATCCATTGAAATTCACCAGTCACCCTGTGCTCTATGCCACCCCCACATGTTAGTGAAGGCAGCCAGGTGCCTAACTATATATAGAGGGATTAGTGAGTCAGAATAAAAAATTAAACAGTCTAAATCGAAAACTGAAAATCTAAATCAAATATGCATTTGGTATTTTGGTATTTAGGATTGGGCATTTGGGCATTTAGGCATTTAGGATTGGAACTTTTCCAGAGGAAAACTCTTTTGCTCAGAATAGTCTTTTCTTTAACTCTTGAGAAAACACTAAGATCTCAATAGCATATCTTTTTGAGATCACTCCAATCTGAATTGTTGCTCCTAAAACTTAGGAGAAAAGGATGAGATGAAGAGAGATTGAGATTTTGAGACCAAAGGTCCTTGCACACTGAGTCCAAGTTTTTTCGTATCCGTTATCCTAATAAATCGTTACACACAGAAACCTTGCACACTGAGTCCGATACGTTTTAATAAATCCGTTGCGAAAAAATACTCAAAACAATACAATATGGAGTCTTCAAGCAACGAGGATGACTTTGTTGTAGTCTCTCTTCTTAAAAAAAGAAAAATAAATAGGACATTTTGGGTCCATCCAATTTTGAGATTGCATAAAGAGCAAGGAGAGTTCCACCTCCTTATCAAGGAGCTGCGGGATTATCCCGATCGATTGAGAGTGTACTTTAGCATGTCAGTGGGTCAGTTTGATGCTTTGCTAGCGATACTGGAGCCACATATTAAAAAGAAGACCTCAAATTTCCGCGTACCAATTCATCCTGAACAGAGGCTGGCAGTATGTCTTAAGTAACACACACACACAGAAAATTGTGCCATCGGAAAAGTTCGCGCCAGGCACTGAAACCAGCATATAATTTATAGCATACAACACTGTGCTATAATAATATTTGTATATTTATAGATATCTGAGCACTGGGGACTCATTCACCACCATCGCCAGCAGTTTTAGGTTGGGCATCAGCACTGTTGGGATGATTGTGAGGGAGACCTGTGACCAAATCTGGTTGCAGCTCAAGGACACCTATATGCCAACTCCAACAGAGGACATCTGGAAAAACACGGCAAGGAGGTTCAGTGAAAGGTGAAACTTCCCTAATTGTATTGGAGCTCTCGATGGAAAGCATGTCAAGATCGAGGCCCCTGCAAACACAGGTTCCCTCTTTTTTAATTATAAAGCCACCTTTTCCATTGTCCTCCTCGCATTAGTGGATGCCGATTACCGTTTTCTGGCCATTGATGTGGGCAGTTATGGTGGGAACAGCAACGGAGGCATTTTCACACATTCTGCGCTGGGACGGGCGCTCCACCCTGAATGTTCCACCCCCAGTAGAGCTACCGTCTGCGCCTGAATTTGGGAAGGTGAACCACGTTATTGTGGCAGACGAGGCCTTTGCCATGAAACCATATCTGCTCCGACCCTATGGTGGAAAGCACCTTGAAGAGGACAAGCGCATCTTCAATCTCCGCCTGTCAAGAGCTCGCCGCATCTCAAAAAATGCGTTCGACATTCTGACCCAAAGATTCAGGGTTTACAAAAGGCCAATGGAGGTGAACCCTGACCTGGCAGACAGCATCGTCAAGGCAACCTGCATCTTATGCAACTACCTGCGCCATGAAGTAGTGGGACAAGCCGGCCAAGATGACAGCTTTGACTTTGAGGATGCTGGCAACGCGTGTCTACAGGAGTTTCAGAGGCCAAGGGGTAACCGGGCATCTGAAGAGGCTCTCCACATTAGAGATACATTAAGAAAATATTTTGTCTCACCTGCTAGCGAGCAGTACCATGGCAGTACAACCGTGTGCGCCGTGGACTCAGATTATAGACACTGACACAGTCAGTCACACTGTAGACCTCCGTCGTGCGTAATGGCTGAGCTGGCTTATTGTGTAATTCGCGCGTGCAGTGCTTGCACCTTCTTGACACACACTTATATTTTAGATATATTTATACACTCTATTAAAATATAAATATTAGTGTAGGCCAATATGCCAGCTCAGCTATTACGCACGACTGAGGTGTCCGACACACTGTTTAACATGAAAAAATTTGGAACGCCAATTAAACTCTGTCAACTGCCTGCCCTTCAGGTTCAGTTGGGTTGCGGAAATTGCTGGTCTTCTCCACGCACACATTTACAATGTAGTTATTAAGTTATTAGCTGTTATATCTT
>NC_060167.1:30924504-30927751 GCF_021292245.1 Micropterus dolomieu
CTGTCAAGAGCTCGCCGCATCTCAAAAAATGCGTTCGACATTCTGACCCAAAGATTCAGGGTTTACAAAAGGCCAATGGAGGTGAACCCTGACCTGGCAGACAGCATCGTCAAGGCAACCTGCATCTTATGCAACTACCTGCGCCATGAAGTAGTGGGACAAGCCGGCCAAGATGACAGCTTTGACTTTGAGGATGCTGGCAGTACAACCGTGTGCGCCGTGGACTCAGATTATAGACACTGACACAGTCAGTCACACTGTAGACCTCCGTCGTGCGTAATGGCTGAGCTGGCTTATTGTGTAATTCGCGCGTGCAGTGCTTGCACCTTCTTGACACACACTTATATTTTAGATATATTTATACACTCTATTAAAATATAAATATTAGTGTAGGCCAATATGCCAGCTCAGCTATTACGCACGACTGAGGTGTCCGACACACTGTTTAACATGAAAAAATTTGGAACGCCAATTAAACTCTGTCAACTGCCTGCCCTTCAGGTTCAGTTGGGTTGCGGAAATTGCTGGTCTTCTCCACGCACACATTTACAATGTAGTTATTAAGTTATTAGCTGTTATATCTTGAAATACCAAGTAAAAACCAAATATACAATCAGTTAACATTATTACTACCACTACTTTTATTGTTATTGTTATTATTATTTATATTACAACTCTGAACCCCAAATTGTTATGCACATTATAGACTATTACGCCATGTTGTAAAGTTTATACATTTTTATATTTTGTACATAGTGTTATATACATACAATATTCATATATCATACATATAAAGAAAAACAACAAAAGACCAATAAATGACTTGTTTCTTGTTTATTTTCCATTCAAAAGAACTTTCTGCCCAGAAGATTAGAAACTAAATTCACAGAAAAAAGTTGTTCTGCATATAAAAAATAACATCAACAATAAGTTAAACAAGAATTTTACATTAATAACCTCTTAAGCCCTATTTACACTGGAATAATACATTGGTAATAATAATTAGATTGAAACTGATTATCTTAAATGGTTGTGAAAAGATTATTTATAACTATTAACATTTAAACAAGTAGCCTAGAACAACTATAAATCACAGAGAACGGTAAGTTGGATCTTGGGAAAACCATCCAAATCATGCAGTTCCTGCATTTTTATTTTTAAATAGGACAATTTCTCTGGGGCTAGTCTCCTCATGGAGGGAGCCAAGCTGGAGAGAAAGGCTGACACCTCATCTGTTTGCAGGTCCTGCCAGGCCTGACGCTGCAGTCGCTCTGCCTCTCTCTCCTTCTCTCTCATTTCATCCCTTGCTTCTCTCTACTGACAGTACCTTGCTAGGGTGTCCTCATTCTCTGCCTGAGTCTTTCTACGTTTGGCACCGCGGCTACCAGAAGGAGTTGCGCTGCCCTCACTCTCTGGCTCCACCACTACACTGTCGCTCTCCTTCTCTGCCTGCGTCCTCTCATTCTCCTCTATTCCATTATCCTCCTCCTCCTCCTCCTCATCCACCTGGATATTACCATCTGACCTGTTGAACATAGGTTGAAATGAAATGATACATTGCACTCTGCACGCGTCAACTTTCTGTGGTGCATTTCTGAACAAGCCAACATTACCTTCTCCTTGCCAAGGAATTTTGCAAGAACAACATTGCTTCCATATGGAACCACTTCTTCTTCTTACTGGCCCCCTGTCCACTTCTGCCCTGTCCCTCTTTCCGGTAGCGGACGTATGTGTCCGGCAGGTTGCGCCACATCTTCTTCACTGCTTCAACTAACATCATACAAAACAAGGCAAACCATTATTACATATGAGCAGTCATTTAGGTAGCCCGGTTCACGCATTTTATTAAAAGTCAAAGCATGCTAACAACTGAATAAAACCCTGTTTGGGACGAAGTTAACGTTAGCACTACTCAGTAGTTACAAATGGATGAATGACGTTAGCAACAAGCTATTGTTTAGCTAACTTGAGCACAATAATATACGATCTTTTGTAGGCTTCACTCTTTATTTTAAGCCAGTACCTACCATCCTCTTTTCCAAGTTGTTCCGCAATCATCTGCCACAACCGGTCTTTGTATTCCGCACTTTCTTTATGATAAAGTGCTTTGTGCTGCGAGACGAAATCAGCTTGTCAGTCCCGCTGCCCCGGCTTTGCGTAGACACGGCGCGTCCTCCTCGGGGTCAAAGTGTCCCGCGATCCGCGGTTGTACAGGTAGGGCAGCCGCTCGGCCCACCTGTCCCACAGGTCTCTGACCGCGGCGAGTTTTTCCGCGGCGCGTCTGGCGGCTCTGGTCTCGCGGCTCTGGTCTCGCGGTCGTTGAATCGCAGCAGCGTCGAGTACGCGTAAAAGACCTTGAGGGGCATCGTGGCCCGGAATACGGCCCGCCCGCTCTCAGCGTCCCATAGGCTGGCCGCCGTCTCGCCGCCGTCTCGCCCCAGGACCTGTACACGCCGGCCAAGATGAGCAGCCCGACGTAGGCGCGCAGGTCGGTCTCGTCCATGCCTTTCCACCAGCCTATCGTTGTCCGTATTTTCGACGACCGGCCTCCAGGTTAGTCATCTCCAAAATGAGCTTCTCGATTGCGGGCGTGAACAACAGGCTTCTGCCCGGTGTCACGGGCGAGGGACGCGGCGTACGGGGTCGGTCCCGGGGTGGTGGCTGCGGTGACTGCGGATGCTGCGGTGCTCGTAGTCGTCGCGGTGCTCGTAGTCGTCGCGTGTCCCCGTGTGAGATGCTGACACGTGGAGGACCATGTGATTGCACCGTTTATGGACACAAATGTTTGTCTCTCTGCTTCTTCTTCTTCTTCTTCTTCTTCTTCTTCTTCTTCTTCTTCCTCCTCCTCTCCTTCTTCTTCTTCATCATCTTGTTCTTCCTAGCTCTCCTGGCCGCTCTCATTGTCCTCGTAGTCTTTGTCCAACACGTATTCGTCATCAGAGTCGTCAGAGTACCGGTTGTCGTCCCGGTCCACGGGGTCTCGAACGCTCATGGCTCTCTTTTTTTCGCCGCCCCCAGTTGCGTTTCGGGCAGTGTTTTTGGGCACGCTTTCCACTACACTCTCTGCGTCTCGGTCACGGGGGTGTCTTGGTGAGACACGTGGTCTTTTTCTCATTAGTAGGCTTATTTTATTGCGTCTTCTTGCTGAGGTAATACTGCTACTCTGCTCGGGCAGCTGCGGTCATTATGTTTTGTTGTTGTTGTTTTTTTCCAGTGGGTCCCCGTGACCCCCCCCCCCCCCCCCCCC
>NC_060167.1:30927771-30929490 GCF_021292245.1 Micropterus dolomieu
GGGGGTCCCCGGCCCCCCCCCCCCCCCCCGAGTAGTTCCGAAGGGAGCGAGTGGTCGGTTTGACCCGGGAGAGGGTGCTGGGGAAGCTGCGGTCATCATGTTTGTTCATGTTTCAGCGCAAGGGCACTACTTATTCAGCGAGTATGGTTCCGAGGGGAGCGAGCGGCCGTTTTGGAGGTGGTGGCTAGAGCCGTGGCTAAGCTCAACATCAACTGGCCACAGGAGGAGCAGACACCACAGGCTAGTGGTAAGCTTGATGAAAGGTTTCTTAAGCACCACGCGCCACCTCCACGCCGGTCTCTGCCATTCTTTCCTGATTTACATGATGAACTGAGTAAATCATGGGGCAGACCCTTCTCTACACGGCTTTCCACACCCCGATTACTGAACTACAGTAATGTGATGGGGGTTAGGGACCGTGGTTATGGGAGGATGCCTCAGGTGGAGGATGCACTTGCGAGCTATCTCTCCCCTCGACTTGCGTCCTCCCTGGAGAAGCCGGCGTTACCCTCCAAGCCATGTCGCACCACATCTACGCTCGTGGGGAAGGCGTACATGGCAGCGGGCCATGGCGGTGCTTCAAGCCTACCAAGCCGACCTGCTACAGGAGATGGTCAGAGGGGGGGTCCCTCTGAGGAAGATCTGGCGGAGCTTCCTGGCTCATCCTAGCCCAGTCTCGAGAGTTGGCGCTTCGGCATCGAGATGCCGTTCTGGCTCATCTGCTGCGTTTAGGGCTGAGGCTCAACGCAAAGAAGAGTGTGCTGGCGCCCACCCAACGGACTACGTTCCTAGGGGTAGTATGGGATTCGACAACGATGTGGGCACAATTGTCTCCGGCACGTGTCGACACCATATTGGCTGCTGTGAAAGGGGTGAAGTTAGGCCACGCCATCACTATAAAACACTTTCAACGAGTGTTGGGTCTCCTGGCAGCTGCGTCCAGCGTAATACCATCTGGACTGCTGCACATGAGACCCCTGCAGTGGTGGCTAAGGACCAAGGGTTTTTCCCCGAGGGGAAATCCTTTCCGTCTGATTTGGATTACGCGCAAGTGTCTTCGTTCCCTATCAGTTTGGTAGGAAACTTGGTTCCTGTCCCAGGGGCCCGTGCTGGGAGGGTCTTGTCGCCGGCTGGTCATTTTGACAGACGCCTCCCTCACTGGGCTCCCTGCATCCAAACATACTATTAGCAACTGGATTGTTCAGACTATTTCCCTGGCCTATCAGGTGCGGTTTGCCTTCACCTGTGGCTGTGAGGGCTCATTCTACCAGAGGCATGGCGGCCTCTCAAGCCCTCCTTTCCGGGGCCTCTTTGCAGGATGTTTGTTTAGCGGCTGGCTGGGCCACACCGCACACATTCATTCGGTTTTACAGTCTTGACCTTCCTTCAGCACCTGGCACTCGTGCGCTCTCCTCTTAGTCGTGCCACTTTATTGCACACTGGGGCAGGCGGGGTTTTCGGCACGGTTTAGTGGGTATCTCGTTCCCATAGTGTCGTAACCGACGCAGTTCGAGTTCCCTCGAAGGGGAACGTCTCGGGTTACGTATGTATCCCTGGTTCCCCGAGAAGGGGAACGAGACACTGCGTTGGCCCGCCGCACCTCTCTCCCCGCCTGAAGCGCCTGCTTCATAGTTTAAGCTAATGATGAGTATGTACAGGTGTGCTTTATACTCCTCCGGTTATTCCGTCACACCTTACCGTTCTAGCAACAAGCCAATA